>NC_062519.1:30625679-30925679 GCF_022655615.1 Tachysurus fulvidraco
CCAACAATTAACTTTAAAAATCTAATTCTTTACAAATTATTTTAATGGAAATAAACTTTGTAATTTATTTAAGATATAGACACTAGAATTTACATTATCTTATAAAGTAACTTAATGTATGTATAAGTGTGTGTGCATGTGAACAAAGCTAGTATCTACAGTACAACTTAGTTAAAGAACATTTTCCCTCACTAGCACCTGGTGAATACCATAAAAACCTGTATCCAAAAGCTGTTCCCTATCCAGTTTCTACCTTAAACAAGTGGAAAAGACTATATCAATATTTAGTAATGGTTTCACCTCTTACAGCCATAGAGACACTTCAGGATGCTACCACACCGCCAATTCTAGACCGCCAAGTCTAGTTGTTATGTTGGCTTGTAGAAGCCAATATTCTGTTATACTTATTCTTCTTAGACAAAAAAATATTAATTGCTACTCCTCCTAGGGCTTTCCAGCCACATGCACCAAAATCAGATATGTCGTAGACCCTGGTCTGAAGTTTGTTGCTATTACTAAGCGATCGGGTCTCAGGTATCGGGTCTCAAACTAGCCTTTTTTGCCATAGGCACCCATTATAAATTTTAGAGGTTTATAACTCTGCAAGCTTTCAAACTATCTACACCAAACTCAGCCAGCTTCTTTAGGGTGATAAATTTAAAACTCTGTCCAGAGTAAACCAACTGGCATTTCAGTTTTCCCACAGCCCCACCCCCAATATATCAAAACACTCAATGAGGTGTTCAAAACACAATGAGGGGAACTTCCTCACAGGTTTTCGGATGACGCCACGTGACGTCACGTGCAGCACTGCCCATAAAATAAAAAATTACCACAAAATGGACATAAGCTATATGAAAACACTCAGCACAATGAGGGGCATTTATGTACAACCTGTGATTTTGATGACTGTCTATTGTGTTCTTTGTACATGTTTGTGTGCAGGTATAATTCCAGGCCATAATTTTCAGACCTGCCGTAGTCTGCCCTGACCTCATCACTTATAATCTATTTGAAGAGGAGGAGGAAGAAGAAGAAGGTGGAGGATGTTAGAAGTCGTGTGATTATAGTAACTTTTTTGATAGTGTTATATTCTCTTTTGTTTTGTGATACTTACCCCTATTTATAAAGGTATCAATTCAGTGAATCCTGAGCTATCACTCTGTGCAGCTCAAACCTAGACTGGGTCGTAAAACTTTTTTTTAAACATATATCCAATCATTTGTTCTTGAGATATCACACTAACAGCAGTAATCAGTAATCACCTGAAAGCATAATATCTCTATCACCTAGTGGCAGAGGCATAAAAACAGAATAAATCTGGACATATTTAAAAGTTAAGAAAAAGTTATCAAATATTTTTTAATAAATCTTACTCTACCTCAATAAACTTATCAAACTGCAACCAGGTTTAAATTACAATCTGGGCTGTAACTGGAAGTGAACAATAGACGAAACTAAGTCTTTGGATTTAGATTAGTCTCAGTGCTTGTTCACTGCTTCAGAGTTAGAGAGGAAGATTGTAATTAAGTGCGCTCATGCATGAGGTTTTCGCTATATGCTATCAGGTCATGAAAGGTTCTTGCTAGCACTCAAGATTTCAACTTTCTTTGTCCCTCATGGAATAGTGATCCATAAATCAACAAACAGAAAAAAATCAAGATAACGAAAAGTGATTATTAACTTAATGTGTCTGAGTTCTTGAGTGGTAGAAGATTTTCACGGTTCAGTCAATTGCCTGTGAAATGTGACGCTGTTCTTTAACTACCAGTGAAAACATTCTGCAGTGCATCAGAGACAATTATCAGAGCTCTCAATCACAGTCGGCTCTGAAAGTCAAGCAAGGACCTCATATGACCGATTCTTTAGTGCTCTGCTACAAAATCACACCACTATTGTTTAACAACCTCAAACAGAATAAAACTTTGGTTAGCTCATAAATTACGCGTTTTCAATAATTGAATACCCCTACGCTACTTGGGTAATATTTTCAGAGAAAAAAGATAATATTACCATATTTTCCGCCAAACTTTATTTAATGTAATTTAAGTAAATTAGAAAAACAGATTAAAACAGATTTACTATGCAAGTAAAAATTACTGAGCACAAGAATATCATTTAGAATTTAATTAACGAAAAGGAAAATGGAGTTTCTGTGCACAGAAATGCCTTATTAGAGAGGTCGGAGGAAAATGGCCAGATTGGTTTGAGCTGCCAGGAAGGATATATCAACTCAAGCAGAAGACTTGTCAGCCAGGAACAGGAGTCTGAGGCTGTTTTAGGCTATGTATTGCATGGCTACTTCTGGAACAGGCTCAACAATCATTATTGATTATGTAACTCATGATGGTAGCAGTGCTTTATTTATAGTCTCATATTCATCATTTGATCAAAGCCAAATGTTCTCTTGTACCTTTTGGAGTACTTATCTGTAGTTTGTATGTATGTATGTATGTATGCATGTATGTATGTATGTATGTATGTATGTATGTATGTATGTATGTATGTATGTATGTATGTATGTATGTATGTATGTATGTATGTATGTATGTATGTATGTATGTACATGTATCTCTTGCTAATATATTATATATCTTAACTCAGCTTCTAAGAATATGGGCATTCAGTGTTTTAACTGAACCACCTGGTATTTAGAAACATGTCCAGGCTTTTGAAAGTCAAAGCAAGGACCAGACTGACGCACAGGAACAAAGACAAGCTGTGATTAAAGCTGAGCAGACACAGAGTGGTGTCCATTACCCCTTCCTCCCCACCCCCTCCCACCGCCCATGGATCTTTATGCAGCCTCTGAGATAAAGTAAAGATTATCCTGGCTGTCCAAACATAGACACTACATGGTCCTAATTGTTCCTGACACCAGTCCATGTTGAAAAGGCTATTACAAACTCCAGCTTTTGTCCAATTAATGAGGGAAAGAAAGTGTGACAGGTAGATGTGGGAGAGCACTAGCTCATATGGGGAAATTAGATAGATAGATAGATAGATAGATAGATAGATAGATAGATAGATAGATAGATAGATAGATAGATAGATAGATAGATAGATAGATAGATAGATAGATAGATCCTTATGTAACTGTAACAGGTTTATATTGGCATCCAGTATGAAATAATGGACTTGTCAACAAATTAATAGTCCATTGATTAAAGCCAATTTTACCACAGCTCTGTTAAATTATGGATTCAGATTGGTCAGAAAGTGTTGATTAATTTTCTACAACAGCTACTCGGATAATATTCCAGCTCTATTTCAAAGGTTTAGAATAATGTCCTCATTTTAATAAATAGTCATATCTAAAGTCATGAGTAAAATAATTTACCTTCAAAA
The DNA here is from genome assembly GCF_022655615.1 of Tachysurus fulvidraco. Lineage (NCBI taxonomy): Eukaryota > Metazoa > Chordata > Actinopteri > Siluriformes > Bagridae > Tachysurus > Tachysurus fulvidraco. The sequence goes on from NC_062519.1 coordinate 30,629,028, forward strand.
TGGTGTATAGTTATCTTAGCCTAAAGAACAATTGTATGGTCCTCAACAATTTTCATAAACAAACAACTTCAGGTAACTGAAAAAAAAAAAAGATTTCAATATATAGTCATTTTACAGCCTATAATTCAGTAACACCTGCAGTAGAACCACCTTTAAACTGAAGTAAACAGTTTTTGTAGGTGTTTCAGTCACTTACATCATTTTAGGGAAATTTTGCCAACGCTTTTTTACAACACTGATTCAGTTCATTGATGTTTGTGGGCATTTGTTTATGTACAGCATCTCAATGGTGTTAAGGTCAGGGCTTTGGCTTGACCATTTCTACATGCTACAAAACAAGCCCAGCTCATCATTCCTCCACCACCATTCATGACAGTTCGTATGATGCGTTTGCTGTGATTTTTTCTCCAAGCATGATGACCAAATATCTACACCTTGTTCTCATCATTCCAAAGGATATTGTTCCAGAACCTTGTGGTTTGTACAGATGCAGTTTTTAAACTAAAGTGATGCTGCCATATTCCTGTGGGAAAAGAGAGACTTTTCCTAGCCACCTTTTCATGAAAGTCATATATGTTGTTGTCACTGTGCTGTCATGAATATAAACATTTAATGTGTTTACAGGGGCTGTAGGTCACATGCTGAGGCTACTGGGTTTTTCTTTATATCTCTAAGCATTAAACGGCCTGACCTTGGACTGCATCTACTGGGACACACATTTCTGGGAAGATTGACAGCTCTCTCCTTTTGTAAACAATCCTTTGTACTGTAGACATCATGTGTTCTTAACATAGAAAATGAGAAAAAAATCATATTATTTGGAGATGACCAAATAACCCCTCCCATTGTTTTTCTGAGGTCCTGACTGTTGTCCTTTCTTCTTGTTATGATGTAGACATACACCAAACTGCTCCAGAACATGAAACTGTCAAAGGTTTGGGTTTTTTGTCTTCTTTGTTTGTTTGCCACGTTATTTGTAAGTGGATAGATTTTGGTAAGAAATATAAACAATTATTAATGAAGCATCTGCATCTAATCAATAAAAACAAAAAACTGGAAGAGGGTGTACTTTCTTTTATTCCATGCCTTTATGATACCAATAGTCTAATAATAAGTGGATTAAAATGTGTTGTTGCTTAACAAAGAAAAACATAATTGTTGTATAATAAATTGATAACAGGGCCTTGCTCTGTGGACATTCCACAACAGATAAGAACTATAAATTGATGAAAAGTGCATAAGTATAAAGAGAAATTAACTAAAAATTAATTAACTTTTTTTTATATCAAATCTCGTTAAAGGCTTTAAAATATAATTAATTTACATTTTATCTAAACAGATAAGTATATTAAATGTAATAATTAAATATATTTACTTATATTAACTTAAAATCCAATATTTAAACCTAAAATCCAAAATTGTATTTAAATTTTTTTAATTTTGCTTAGATTTGGATTTGAATTTTCTATATAAATAAATTGAATTGAACCAAATTGAACAGAATTTAATTAATTTGGTCAATTAAAGCAGTCATTATTCAAAAAAGTTAACTATTACTATTTTATGTTCATTTTTATAGGTAAAAAGACCTGTGCTGTTTCAGATACTGAAACAAACTCATGAAGTTGTATACAATGTGATGTATATTATAAAGAGTACTTAAATAAAAAATGATTCCATTTGGCTTTTATATGGAAGACCTAAACTAGCAGTAAATGATGGAGTAGCTACAGTACATTACACAAAATCTCAATTTAGAATTGAACGCATTAAAAAAAAAAAAAAAAAGGAGAATAAAAAAGCTTATCTGATAATATGAAAATACACTAGATAAAAAGAAAATCTAATATTAATCTCAAAAGCACCCCCAGTACGAAATACAGAGGTACAAGATTTAAAGTAATTACAGTAATTTCTCTTTCATTCAATAACCTATTCATGATCATTTGCATTGAATACTCTTGTAATAGCATCAGTTTTATGTTCTTTAAAAAATCTAGTAAGCCAGTATTTAACTGAAGAGATCATTGAATGTGGGTACTGAGGCAAAAATCTTTGAGAAGCTATATTGGATCACATAATAAAGTCATCGTTCTCACACCATCGATTTATCCATTTAATCTTTTCATTCATCTGCTCAGATCAGATCCCAGGGCCTCTCGGACTGTGTTATGACTTTTGATGTTTATCGTGTGAAACATTGTTGGATGCTGCTGATCTATACCTAAGGGAGAACTGTAACCGTAAAGAAAATAGAGCTTTAGTGATTCCTTACAGAGATCTCATCTGTATTAAAGGCTGCAGTTGGATTGGTTCTTGCTGGTAAAGTAATTTCACACTTGGTCATAGTGTGACTTGATGACTCAGGCGCTTCACATGCATGCAGTAAACATGAAGTCAGTGCACTCAGCGTTTGCACCTCAGCTTGCACTCTTCTTAAACATGTCAAGTCAAAATCATATGTAAACTACAGATACTAGTTGATTTCTCAGGTGAATGCTTTACACTCGGCAGTGTTCTACTGATTCAGAAGTAAACAGAACGACCACCAGATGTAAAAACAAAGACCGAAGCAGGACCTGGTAGTTGACCTGTTGTGTATGTAGGGAACAAAAAAGAAGAGGAACAAAAAAAAAGCTTAAATGTTTAATAATGCAAGTGATTTGTTCCTGTGAAATTTTTAAAATCTTTGTTGAAAATATTTTCTTATATTCCTGTAAGCAGAGTAGACTATAATATATAGCAAACAGAATGGATTTAACATTTTATTTATTTTAAACTTATTTTCCAACTAAAAGGCATGGAAATGACGGCCATGTAATGTTGAAACTAACCAACTAACAAACAAACAAACAAACAAATAAATAAATTAATGAACAAACAAACAAACAAACAAATAAATAATTTCTAATCCCTGCTCTGAACTCGCTTTGCTCAATGTTCATTAAAAAATGTTTTTTCTCTAAGCACAAATTTGGAGTGTTATAAGCAGTAATATTCCCTTATTAAGTAACACAGTGTACTTAATTGTATGCTTACACAAATGAGGAAAATAAAAATAAAACTCCACCCTGAAGCATATTAAATATGTTTATACTGAAAAATATGTGTTCAGTGATTCTAGTTTCATTGCTGTTGCTGTATTTTCATTACTGCATTGAAATGTTATCAGACTGTGTCGAACTGACATCACAGGGGCAAATTGTTATTTCTACCACACTTTAGTGACAAAAAGACAGGTTTTGCTGGTGGCTCCTAAGAACAAAATTAAGAGCTTTTTTCTTTCACCATTTTCCAGTAATGTTCAGTGCAGCATTGATCTGATGGAGACTACGTGGAAAATTTGTATTAGAAAATTCCAGAAATTATTGCGGCTATACTGTACGCATTCCATTAGCGACTCAGCTCAGTAAGCTAGCATTCAATGACTGCAGTATTAGCATGAAAACAGAAGCTTTGGGAAGCTGTTAAGCAGATATGGTCTCAACCATTTATTGGCACGTTCCTAATTATGAGTTGAAATTTTGGCACTTCAGAGAAAAGCAAAGATTACAAGAAGAGAAAACAAAGTGAATTACATTTGTCAGGCAAAAAGAATGCATGACCTTTAATTTGCTTTTTGTTGTGTTTCTTTTTTGGCGGAAGCAGAAGAGAACATACTCTGACAGCTCTGTGAAGATTTGAAAAATGAGCAGGCTGATGTGTAAGTTTGTGCAAGCTCTGGGATTAAGTCAATAGAGGTTTATTCCTTTATTTACCCTACATCCGAGTGATGATTTTGTTGGTGCCACACTCACACTTCTGTTGAGAGTTTTTGCCCTCCTGCTCAAATCTAATTAGTGTCAAATTTGTCACATTTACGCATGGATTTCTTCATAATAGAAAATTCATTCACAATTTTAACACATCATAGCACTGACTAAAGACACTGCCCCAAACAAGCATCCAATTAACACGATGTGGCCTTGTACTGTAATCTGTATACAATGATAGCAACTTCATTCACTCCATAATTAAATTATACAGTTCTTTGAAAGAAGCTGTTGATATTGTGGAATATTTTTTCTTACTGAGCTTCTGTTACTGTGACCAAAACTCAGTAAATAAAACAATTCTTAACAAACATGCCCATTTTAATTCTGCATTTTTTACACACATCATGGTATCCACATCATGTAATTTTCTTTTTAAAGTGTTATCTTTAAGTGTTAAAATGTTTTAAAGTGGCAGGTACAAATAAATCTAATAAAAAGTTTGGTTTAAGCCACACCCAGATCTTGTTAGTGACATAGCATTACACCCCTAGTGCAGAGCAGTTGTTACTACAAGAATAGGAATAGCTGACAGTCCTATGGAGAGATCTGCCCTTTTTAAAAAAGAAAGACAATCATGTGTAGCTTAGCATTAATTAGCTACATTAGTAATTATGTCATGGGAATATCTCCACCAGTATAAGACAGATGCTTGTGTGTAGTACATTTTATGGGAGAAGCATCTTCTGACAGCACTGTTAATCCATTACTCTAAGTACAACATTTCAAAATTTTTTGCAAATTCTCAACGGCGCATCCTAACAAGACATTTTATTTACACATCCATGAACAATTCATCATCCACAGTAATGCAAATCAAGTTTGTGTTTCAAGATTGAATAGTAAGACATCATTTCCCGGCACCAATTCTTGTAGTAAATGGTGCCCTTGAGACATGCTCCTATAAGTTGTTTCTCCCTAATGAAAGACATTATGGTCTATTACTCTTTATATATATATATATATATATATATATATATATATATATATATATATATATATATATATATATATATAAAACATCGGGTGTCAATGTTTCCACCATGAAACATTAATTTGAAATACAACTCAATTGATTTATTAGAAATAATAAATAAATAAATAAATTCCAGTGAAACACGAGGCATAGAAAACAGTCTGAACAGATAAGTATATCTTGCATATTTAGAAATGTTTAGTAAGGCAACATCAAAAATAGCTCCAACTGAGACTGAGGTGGTGAGAGAGTGCAGATTTAACATAAGAATTGCTTTTTAGTATGTAAAATATCACAGCGACACCTTGATTTAGTAATGCAATCTTTAGGATGTAGAAGTAAACAATATCATTGCCAACAGGAGACGAATCATGCTGGTTGTCCATTCACTTGAGCAAACAAACAAACAAACAAACAAACAAACAAATAAATAAATAAATAAATAAATAAATAAATAAATAAATAATAGAGGTCAGGGCTAGGCAATGATGTAAGGGACTTAGGCTATAAAAGAATGCAATTTCTTTATAAAGTTCCCCTTTCAAGTATATCTAATCTTTTCCAGTTTGAGAAAAGAAACTGTATCATTGAGCCATTGAGATATAATTGGAGAAGAATGCAAATGTAATACTTGGAATCAACTCCAGACTTTTTACCTAAATTTGTCTTGAAATAATGAGGAAAGAGGCCATAACTGGCCATTAAACAATTGTCCAATTACTTCTGTCTTTATACAAATTAAGGGACTATGTAAATATCTTTCTTTCTGGCTTTCTAAAATGACTTTCTTTCTGTGAGTCAAAAAGTCTCATTCAGTCTCCATTAGCATTATTAGGCAAGTTTTTAAGGGACTTAAAATAATGCCATTTCTTTAAAAAGTTACTCTTTCCAGAACAACTAATCTTTTCCATTTTGAGGGGAAAAAATGGTATCAACGAGCCATTGAGATATACAGTAGTTGGAGGGTTATCTGATTTCCAGTGAAGTACAATACAACAGCTAGCTAATAAGGAAGTCAAAGCTAAAGTATCCAGTTAAATGAAAAATATCCAATTTGGAGCTAAACTGAGACCAGACCTTTGGAACTGCCAAAGGATCTGTTTCAAATGTGCTGAGTTTTGTGATGTGTACAGTTGGTTTCAGTCAGAGAGTGACACAATTTTGGTCATTTGTTACTGGCGTACAACACCACAGCGGATTTGAAATATAGCAATCTTCACTGCATATACCTTGTAGAAATTATAGCTATTATTTTCATGGTCCCTTCCTTTTCATAGTAAAACTATTTAGACAAGCTAAAATAATTCCACATATGAGGAGTATTTTTAATACCTACTGTAGAAGCCTGGAACCCATGGATTTTACCAAAGGTAGGTTATCCATTTCATTTACTGCAGCCTCCTTGTTTGTGGTTCTTTTTTCCTTCAGGTTTGTCTTCAGCAAGTGACTCTGACATTTAGGAACATTCCATTTCTTTGCATTAAGAGGCTCTTGGGTTGCTTTTGCTGCACGTTTTGGGTCATTATCCCTCTGTACTGAGAATCTGAGCAGAAAGTACATCTCTGTACATTTCAGAGTTCACCATGCAACTTTTTTCAGCAGCACATCATCAATAAACACCACTGACCTAGCTATATTGGCAGTCGTACATGCCCAGACCTCCATGTCTGACAGATGTGGTGTGCTTTGGATTGTGAGCCCTTCATTTCATTCTCCACACTCTTCTCTTTCTATCATTTCGCTACATGGTACAGTCAGTTTCTTCTGTCCAAAGAATGTTCCAGAACTTGGATATATTGTAAGTCTAATATGGCATTCCTGGTCTTGAGTGTTACTTGGTTTGTATCTTGAGGTAAACCCTCTGTATTTACAATGGCTATAAAAGGTCTCCACAACCATGTTAAAATAGTGATGAAAAAATAAATAAATAAATAAATAAATAAATAAATAAATAAATAAATTAGGTCATAACCTTTACTACATGATATAAAATTACAATCTAAACTTATAAGGTAGTCAAATTAAGTGAGAAGAAATCAGAAACAATTAGGCTAAAATAAGAAAAAAGATGTCACAGTAACCTGAATGTACCATGGAACACCATAAATGTCATCATGAACAAATAGAGAAATTAGAGCACTACAGTGACATTTAAGATACCAAAAACCGGAAGTCCTTTCAAAATTTATTTATTTATTTATTTATTTATTTATTTATTTATTTATTTATTTTTATTTTTATTTTTTTGGCGTCACAAAAACCTGATATTTTAACATAGGTGTGTACACATATTTATACCCATTATTTTTCATGGAGATGGCTGTTGATTGTAGATTAAGACAGTGATATCCCTACCTCCTTGAGAGTGTTCTTGATCTGGCTAATTTTTCTGAGCCAAGAAACGAATACTATGATCATCCATTGTAGATGTTTTTCAGGTCTTTTTGGTGCTACTGAACTCACTATGCATTCCTTTTCTTAAAATTATACCAAGTAGTTTTTTGGACATTAAAGTTTCTCTCTGATCTGCAGGGAGTAGTCTAGTGTTTCAGATATTGGACTTGCTATTAGATGGTTTTGAGTTTGAATTCCTGGTCTACTAAGCTGCTACTACTGGGTCCCTGAGTAAGGCCCTTAACCTCAATTGCTCAGCTGCATAAAAATCTGATAAAATGTTTGTCGCTCTGGATTATGGCATCTGCCAAATGCCATAAGGTTTGATTTCAGAATTATTAATGACATATTGAGCGTTCCCATGAACAGTTTCCAAATGCAATTGCAATACTCCAGACCTTTTACCTTAATTTGTCATGAAATAATGAGGAAACAGGCCATACCTGGCCATGAAACAATTATCCAATTACTTTTGACTTTATAAAAATGAAGGGACTATGAATAAAATTTCTTTCTTTATGGCTTTCTAAAATAGCTTTCTTTGAATGAGTCAAAAAGTCACTCTCGATTAGCATTATTAGAAACACTGAAAGTGAAACTGGCAAGTTGAAGACCAGGAGATTTTTAGAGATAGTCTTCAACTATCCAGTTTTTGTGGGTCTGTGCCCACTGAACCTGATGTGGTCTTCTGCTGTTGTAACATCTTCCACATAATATAGCCTTTTGTATGCTCTTTTCAGCTCACCATGATCAAAAATTACGGTTATATTAGATTTCCTGTTAACTCGAATAAGTTTTAACTCTCTCATCAACAAGGCGTGTAAAGCTGCAAAACAGCTGCAGTTTATCTCTATGAGTTACTGGATGCATGCATTATGTAATTTGACTGAAATGGACAACTTGTTCTCATATCTATTATTTATTTATAACATTGATTATAATAACATGAGGGTTTTATGACCTTGGTAGAGGAACTATTTACTGAACCTGTGCTTATAATACTGCTTTATAAAAATGTATGATTTTTATATATTACTCTTTACAGTAATAGTCATGACATTGGGCATGAGAAGCGATGTATGATTTTGTATTTTGGTTTTAGGTATTAATCTACTTATTATCATTCAGGTTTCTGTCCAGATAGGCCAGGCTAGCTCAGTTTAGAGCCTGTTTATCCATTATCAATCACATTTAGGTTAGCTTCCTGTTCCAACACACCATCAACCACTGTATTTAACAAAAGGGATCCCTGGTGTCGATCATTTTTACATCAGGCATTTAGCATTCGATAATGATGCTAACAATGCAGCTGTCATTTAGCCATTTGCTTTGCCTAGGATTGCTCCCTTGTTTCACATCCAGATCCCTTTTCCCCCTCAGCAGATCAAGTCTGTGGTGTATTCTCTCCCCACATACAAAAAGACAGATCATTCTGACCTGCGGTTCATGCTTCAGAGCCCTTCATTTCTCATTTATGACTCACATGCACCTGAAGCGCTGTAAAAATAATGCTCCGCTCGCCGCAAACACACACTCCGCTGCAGCATTTTAATAACAGCTAATGCTCTTTCATCCATTTTTCATGTCGCACCTATTCGGTCGGCGCTGAGCGCACACGCCAGGACCCGTGCAACCCGAGGCGAAGCACAATATAAGCGCGGCATGAGTAATGAAATAATGACCAAAATATGAAACAGGCGCCGACTCTTGTGCTTCTTGTTGCCTGACAGGTGTTTGTGGAAGGTGTAGCTCGTGCACCATAAAATCTCAGCTGGTGTCTTGTGCAGTGCTGACAGAGGTGTCATAATTGCTTAATACCCAAAGGTGTGGCGTATTTTCACCCAACACTCCTGCCCTAAATACCCTTCTCCTAAAACAAATATACAAATACAATACAAAATACAATAAAATACAATACTCCATGTTGAAGGTTAAAGTTGGTGGTTAAAGAGCATTAGAGAATTAGAATTAGTTCCTGTTTACTGTTTGACATTTTAAAAAGACAAAAAGTCAACAAATGAATTATTAAAATAAATGATTTTATTATCAGAGATTTTTGGATTGTTTGCCAGTGGAATGTAGCTAGTAGCTTGCTTTGATATTCTGACAGAAGGGATTATAAAGTATATAGCACAAATATCAAACAACTTGACTAGTATATCAAAGACTTACTAGTTAGCTTTAGAAGAATACACATTTTGATTACTACAAAACAAAACCCTACTCACATTCACTAACAGTCGCAGTTACATGCCAACAAGAGACAAAGTAAAAATGACACGAGTGACTTGTCGGGGTGGTTGTGTGAATATAAGGTAAGCATTAATCATAGCTAATACAAACTAGTCTTGGTGGACAGCTTAGACAGATTTAGTGTCAATGTGGAGTGTTGGCTATTGATAATGAATTAATATGCATAGCACAAATGTTTGGAGGCAAAAGAAGCCTTCCTTGGTGCATAAGGCTCCCAGTAATTACACAGCAGCTTTACAGGCTTAGCTTGAGACATAAGAGTGTTCAGGCTAAATCGCAAGAGCCCATTTTACACCTCACTAGCTTTGGATGAACCTATAAAGCTTTGGCAGCGAGGCCTTCGCTGAGCAAAGCTCAGTATTACTCCTTTGGATTCTCAGCAGAACGTTATATAAATTCATGAGTCTTTCTTCTCTCTATCTTTCGTATAATGATGGCATGTCAGCAAGGTGGTGAGGGAGGGTAGGAGGTGGCTCATTTACACTAACTTTTCCACCTTAAAAAAGGAAACATAGATTAATATAAATTCACTTCAGAATACTACCGTGCTTTGGCTAATACAGAATATTAATTAAGCGTCACAGATTCTTGACAGCTCTGTTAACCTGGTCATGAGTGCGGCCTATTCGGAATCAAGAGTAGGGTTTTACGTTGTTTGGCAAATACAACACTTCAGAAGAGGCAATGTCAATATGTCAATAGCTAATTAGCAAGCCAGTTCAGTTCACCATACTCTACATCATAATAAAATGACAAAGTTGTCAAAGTTAGAGAAATCCTTCATTTATTCAACCACCTTCTAAAGCCCTTACACCCACCCCCACCCACCCTGCAAGGCCCTTAACCCTCAGTTGCTCAGTTGTATAAAAAAATTATAAAATGTAAGTCACATTGGATAAGGGCCTCTGCTAAATGTAGTAAATGTCAGCATGAATGGACATCATTTTTACTAATTGAGACATCCTTACTTACTCAGGTTTTTAGTCTTATCTTATCTTTTTTATTTATTTATTTGTTTTTGTAGAACATTCAGTATTCATACCAAAGTCTTACATTTTGTGATATTTCTCTGTGCAGGAAATATCTGTGTACAAATGATCTGCAAGCATCCCATAACCTGGTTACTTGTTCCTTTAAGTGCATATAAAGAACTGATATCTCCTCAAAGATGCTGGGCTTTTATTGATTTTTGAGTCACAGACTGAAGTACATAGGATGAAGGAGATGAAGAGGGCTCAATTAGAGTATTGGACATTTTCTGTGCGTTTAAACAAGGTGAGCTTTATCTGACTTTATCTTTATCTAGACACTGATCACTGTTAAAAAGCCACGTGCAAGGCATGGGACATGGGAACACTGGATGAAATTACCACTCCTGTTAAATCTGATTGTTTAAGAATTCTTTGGATAGCTAAGGGTGTTTTTTTTTTTACTTCCTGTAGGTGCTTCTACTTAGAGTCATCTGTGAGAGAAAACTCACTAAGGGAAAAAGGTTTCCCTTTTGTTTCCCCTAAGCGTTCTCAAAAAGGAACAATATGAAAACCATATAGTGCTCTAAATTTGACTTCTAGTAAACTTACATTTATCTGCTGACCAGTTGAACAAAGAATTTCTTTTAATTCTTTACATTAACACAGGTGATGACTTTGTACCTGCTTTAAAAAAAATTGTTTTGTTTTGTTTTTATTTTAACTATTCAATCTGTAACAGAAGCAATCTGATAGAAGACAGTGCAAAGAATTTTTGACACAGTTGAGTATAAATGATCAAAATTATCAAGCGCTTAGTGAACGCAACAAGCTAACAACTCAGCAGCTCAGTGATAGATGCCGCTATTGATCTGTGGTATAGATGAGATAAATGTAAGTTGCTCTAGTTAAAGGTGCCTGCCAAATGACTCTGACACTGACTGAGTGGGAAAATGTAGAAACATTGCACCACACATGCCTTAGAATTGGTCAGAGAAATAATTCAAGTCAGATGTTTCAGTTCGTAGTTTTAATGTGTCATAGTTAATGTGTGTAGAATTGGGAAATTCTCAATTCACATGTGATTAACTCTATTGCCCCAAATAACTTTTACTTGCTTTTTTATGATTTTTAATAGGTTTAAATTATTTACATTTTTGGTTTTACTTATTTCATAGTGAAAGCTTGCTAGATAACATTGGAGCATATTTATTTAGACAATCTGATATATAAGGTTCAGCCAACAAATAAAGATATTTAATAAAATCAGTGATGTGATTGAGAAAAAAACATTTTAAACAAACATTTTATCACCTTCACTTGCAGCAAATTATATTTATATTCTGTATATTTATCCTTGAAATATTTTGCACAAAATGGAATTGAGTTTCTAGCTGCCCATGTGAACTCTTGAGTATATTCATCTGATTTAGGTGATAATTAATGCATGAAGCCATATGTGAGTGTCTAGAATTAATTCTATTGATCTACTGACTCGAGACTGCATTTTTGGCAGCATCAATTAATTTTCTAAATTATTTTTATCTCTTAAAGTATTCTTAAATAGTTAACTGATAGTTAAGAAGTCCTACTAAATTAGCAGTTGTGCTTTGTGCAGTTGGAATTAAAAACAGCACCACCCACAGGGGGATCAGATACAGTTAATATCCAGGTTTTTGATTCCTCATTATGTAGTAATTTTTTTATTTTTATTTTTTTTACAAATGTATATATTTTCTCTGATATAAATTCATAATCTCTGTCAAATATCATTTCGATTTGTCACCTTTAATATACCTTTACCTGTATAGTTATTTAAACCCTTGTTTATTTATATTTATATTTATTTTTGTATATATTATTTTAGTGTATATATGTGTGTATTTTTCTATTCATATTTAGATGACTAAAGATTTTAAATTATTCTGATTCTGATTCAATTTACATAAAATCAGGTTTTTTTGTTTGTTTGTTTTTAGATTTTTCTTCTTTTCATCTTTTGATACAAAACGCAAAATATAAATTTGCTAAATAGACCTGAAGGCAAAAAGGCATCTTCATTTTATTTCACTTCTCTGTGTGGCTGTGAAAAAACTCCTACTGTATCTCAGTGATAATAATGAGATTCTGTACATTTCACCAATTTTTGGGCCCCCCCCCCCCCCCCATGTAAACGAAATCATTTTAGTAAAATTGAATTTTATCAACAAAACTCTTTCTCCGTAAACACACTGGGTCGTCTTTAAAAACTTTTGCTCCCAGTTTGGTTCCGGTGTCATGTGTGATGTGTTTGCCATGTATCCTGTTCAAGTCCATTACAACCTTGCGACAGCTTCCTGATCCAGCCTAGAGAATGCTTTTAGTACATTCCCCTTATCTGTTGAGACTTTTGGGACATCCTGTATTCTTGTTTTTATTCTATTCATGAAATCTTGACTCCTCCGACAGTGATTTTAAATGAGTATTCCAGGGAATTGTGTGTTACTCCCTTGGATAGTGATAATATCTGATCGGTATTGCACATGATAAAGCTGCATTTATACAACACAAAGAATCCTCTTGGTGTATGCTGTTTTCCATTCTGGCTCTCTGCATGTAGCATTGCTTGGAGATGTCACATTATACATGTTTGCCCTTTACATGCTCTCTGACCATGTTGAGAATCCATTTACCCAGAGCAAGAGGAGATTTTTTTTCCCAAACCTGTAGTGGTCTTGTTCCTGGACCACGTTATCAACTCTGCTGAACTATTCACCTCTGTGGAGAGAAGGACCTTCTTTCTGGAAATGCACTGATTTAATACAAGAAACACGGTTTATATAAATCTGAGCCCTGAGTTCAAATGTGGAATGTTGTTCATTTACCATTATATCTTATACAGTAGGGTCTAGTAAGTAAAGAATACAAATTAGGGAAATAATTAGTAAATTATCAGCAATGGAGTGGATGATTATGTTTTTTTTTAAAAACAGCATGTGCTTTCCAGCAAAGTGTTTTCTTATATCAAAATCACCAGCGGATACAGGTCATGAGCTTCAGTTAATATTCACATCAAACATTAGAATTTGGAAAAAGTGTGATCTCTGTGACTTTACCTGTGGAAAGGTTGTTGTTGCCAGATGGGGTGGTTTGTGCATTACAGAAACTACTGATCTGGGATTTTCACACACAACAGTCTTGTTTACACAATTTTATTTCCCCAATCTGATGTTTGAACAATAACTGAAGCTCTGAAGCTCTCTGCCACATGATTGGCTAATCAGAAAAACTGTTCAGTTGTTCAGTTAAATGTTCTATAGTATATAATTAGCATGAAGAGACGATGTTTAAATACATTTTCCCTCTTTTTGCAGCTAATGTTTGATATCCTGCTGCAGTTTCCTACAACATTAGCTGTTGATGTTTGTTGTTGTCTTTGTTGTCATCTCTGTGCACTTTTCCTAGCCAGAATAAATGACAGGCATGATGTTGAAGGCATATTGCGAGTGAGGGGATTGAAAGAGCTCCCATAATTAAGATTCAGCAGCAGGCTCTTCTGCCACTTTCAATTGGCACCAACATGGCAGCCGTGCAATAAATCAGCTGTGCTAAGTTCAGCCCAGAGACAGACGGATAGCGGGGAACATCGTGTCTCGGGTGTTCTTTATGCGTAGTTATGAGCAGCTGTAATCAAATTCTTATTGGAGGGAGGGAGGGTGGTAGTAAAGTGTAGGGGAGGGCAGGGCCATGATAAGCCATGGTAAGGCACGGTACGGCATGGTACGGCATGACAGACCATCAAAGAACACAGAAGGAAAGTTCATTTGCATGCACCCTGATCACCAGGCTCTTCTAGTTGTTTGACTCTCTCTCTCTCTCTCTCTCTCTCTCTCTCTCTCTCTCTCTCTCTCTCTCTCTCTCTCTCTCTCTCTCTCTCTCTCTCTTTCTCTCTCCCTCTCTCTCTGAAATGAGCATTTTCCAAAGAAATATAAGAGTTGCTTTTTGCTTTACCATTATACCCCAATCCCTCCGGGGAGGGAAGATGGTACAAAGAACATAAACGAGGGATCTCAGGTAGCACTTGCTAGACACACACACGCGTCACACTAAATCTCCCAAGACCAACGATGCTTAATAGGTTTCTCAGGCACTTCCACTCCCTCTGCAAGAAACAATGTGCAGCCTGGAGGGAGCCGTACGGCCAAGCTGCTGCCCTGTTTGTTTCAACACGCTGAAAGAGGATTCGCTCAGCTGCACAGGAGAGTACAGAGTTGAAAGGCTTAGATGTATGAATATGTAACAGATGGTGTGCCTGTCTTGAAACGAGGAAGAACATTACAGTCAGTGCCTGTGGTCCTCGAATGAATCCGTTTGGAACTTCTCATACATACTAACTACGTCTCAATTCAAGGTCATTACTATTACACGGTGGTCTTGCTGTAATCACTGGTAAAGTTTCACGATTTCTCTCGTCATCAGAAAATATAGGTCCTTTCATGTAGTCAATTCAGATCTATTATGTTCCGTAACATTTAAGGCATTGCTCTTTTATTTTCCTTCCTTTTCTCTTCAGCATCATCAGACTGAATAAGAAATCAAGTGAGTTGTTATGTATAAAGTCTCATAAAAGGTACAAATTAAGGGTGTGTTTTCTTATGAATTAATGGATATGAATGATAAAGACTGGATAATTGGCTTAAATTTAATTAAGAAAGAAAGTGGACAACAATCAGTACCTCTGAGTGTGTTTTTGTGTGGGGGGGGTGAGAGAGAGAGAGAGAGAGAGAGAGAGAGAGAGAGAGAGAGAGAGAGAGAGAGAGAGAGAGAGAGAGAGAGAGAGAGAAGCAAACTCAAGGAGCTTGAGGTGATATGACACAGCAAGAAAACTGTATGCCCTCTATTTAGTATAATAAGGCTGCATTGTGTGTTTTGCTGGTGTTTTAGGCGAAATCAACTCACAACTCACCTGTATGATTATTGAATACCACTCTAATAATAAATCCATTTCAGCAATGCAAGAGCAGGTTTTATTCCTCCACAGAGGGTCTTAAATGGCCAACTGTACCACACTTCCTCTTGTGAGTCTGTAAAACACATGCACACTGCATCCAGAAAAAGCACCGCTGATGGAACACATATTCATCTTTCTGCAGCTAAGGCATATTAGATGTTTTGCTAACACTTATCTGAATTTTTATCCGTTCCTTCATTTAAATGCCATCATTCTCAATTATTCAAATCCTTATGAACTTATTAAGTTTTAAGAAGGCTATTTTAAATGCATTAGGTATTTCAGTACGCATTAGTTTGGTTTAATTAACATAATCCTTTGTTTTCTTACAAACTATTACTAAAGGGGGTATGAGTGATATGGATGGGGAGTATAGCTGGAATAGGAGGTATAATGGCTGTGAGGGTTACATGTTGGGGAGGTTGGGGCATGTGAGGGGAATGTGTTATGAGGAATATCAGGACTAGGAGTGAAAGGTATATTAGAGGCTATTAGAGGTGTGTGTGGGGCTATTAGGGATATTATGTTTTTGGGTGGGGGATATGGGAGCATGAGGTGTAGTCAGAGCTATGGTGGAGATATGGAGAGTGTCTGGGATGTGGGAGGGGATTGTAGAGGTACGATGAGTATTAGGGCCATGGGTGTTGGGCATGGGGGTATGAGGGGTATTAGGACTTTGGGTGGGGCATGAGGGGTGTTGGAGCTGTGGGTGGGCGCATAAGACAATTATTTGTTGACTTTGCCTATATTCAAGAGATTTTTTACTTGCTGTTTTTTCTGTTTTTTACCCGACAAAATGGTATTGGAGGAGAAATAAATATTCCTTATACACTAGACAAAATACACATTGTAAAGTACAAATTACACAAAAAAGGCAGAAATGTCTGTGAGGTTTAAATGAAAGTGTTCCAGCTTGTCTGTTTAACATTTGGGATGCAGAACAAGCATTGAATTGCTTCCATTAAGTATTATGGAATCATTATATAAATAAAAATTGTGTGTGTGTGTGTGTGTGTGTGTGTGTGTGTGTGTGTGTGTGTGTGTGTGTGTGTGTGTGTGTGTGTGAGATGCATCATCCTTATTATGCCATCAAAAAGACTTCATGATATAGTGCGACATTAAATTTCAGCTTCTATCATGACCAGCCATCACTGTCTCTCAGTATCTACTTTATCTCTTTCAGTCTGTTTTATACTCCATGTGGACTGATAAGATATCCCAAGGTTTATTTTCACAGTTTTGATGTTGTGTGATAAGACCTCCAGCTACAGTTCCACATGGAGAGCAGGGAATTCTGGTGCAAACGCACATGTTGGGGACAAAGCACACGTGTTGACAAAGATCAGCACTTTATCATGGGGAGGCATTGGTTTTTAGCGCTGGGCATGAATGGACAATTAACCAACTGTTTCGATGGATTGTATCCTAGCAACCAGCACTCATTAAGGACTCCTTCGTCGGGTGCTATATTGAGCACACTGCCTTTGGGGAGGGCAGACAGTGAGAGGGAGATGTCTAATACTGATAGGAGGAGACAATGAGGATAACACAGAAAGGACACAAGGGAGAAGTTATCGCTTCACATCAAAAACTAAACACGTGTGCTAATAGAGCTTTATGGAAGCTTATATGAAAAATGAACAGTTAATAAGAATTTATGCAGCAATCCCACATATGGTGATGGTAAACAGTGTCTCGTTCTCCAGCTGTCCCCAAAGGACATGGCACTGCACAGAGCTCGGTGGCAGCTTGCTGTCATTGTCGCTAGTGCTTTTGCCAAGGTTGAATCCAATTAGATCAGGCTGGGAATGAGAACAGTGCACTGCAAGGTTGGGAAAGAGTTGGGAGAGAATGGACATTGAGGTTGTGCTAAAGTGTGTGATTTTCTGTTTCCGCTGATTGATGACTTGCCTTATAGGGATATAGTCAAGCACAGGGTGGTAAAATGAAGTGGAGTTACTTTTAGTACCAAAAATAATTATTATTCCATCCTCTTATACAACAATTTGAAAAAAATCTTAACAACAGATAAATTATTCATTATTCATTTACATTCATATTTACATAAACAGCCCTTCCCTCACCAGCCTCTGATTTTTAATTCTGAAGATTCTCTGCATCTAAAAACAGCTTTATGTCTGACTGTTACAATGCACTGTCACTGGAGTCCCCTCTAGTTAACACCTCCATCAACACCTCTATACATCTCCTCACTAAAAACAAAATCAACATTTCCACCCATTTTTTAATCTGTTTCTAACTATCATCAACCATACATATAGAAAAAAGAACAGTGTACCGTAATGATGTTACTATAGAAACAGAATCATTTATGGAAACAATAACATAGAAATAAGATAATTCAGTGATTTCCACAAAGTTACAGAGCATTAATCAGCACCATCTGACCAGCTCTGTGATATAATATCATTCAGCAGATCATTTTAATCCAAAACTAAGAACCAACTTTAGAAGCTGAACACTAATTATCTTGCTCACTGTTCTTAAGGTCTCTTTTCAGCAATTGTTTGACCTTCAGTTTCACTACACTACCTTCCAGTCACTTGTTCTGAACCTTAAGCACTGAGGACCTATTGCTAAGATTTATCTTTATTAATTCTTCCTACAAAATAGCATCAAGATAAAAACCCCCATCAATCAATAGTTCCCTAAACATCACTTAAACAGTACACTAATAAATGTGAAAATATCCATGAATAATCCCCTTCCCGATTATCTAATCCCAATTTATCATCTCTGTTTTTTCACTCTTATGCTTGTGGTTGCTGTGTGCACCCCTGGGAACACAGGATCAGTCCATTCTCCAACCCAGTGAAGAAAAACAGCTCCATTTCTCTGTCATAGCCTAGCGCTTTCGCCCACATGAGTGATGTGTTAAACAGTTGCTATAGATATCTTACTGCAGAGTGTAGGCAATGCACAGAGTCTTAGGGAGTGTGAAAGTCATGCACTAGAGAACATTGGAAACGACTGAGGGCCACTGAGAGAGTGATGGAAAGCTCTGTTTCTTTACAAGCCCACAAAACTGCTGTTGTTCCACTGTTGTAGTCGCCTGTCGTATTCAACCCATAATCTAATGAGTTGTTCCTGAATAGCTGGAATACAGACTACAGAGTCGTGGAGCTGAAAAGGCACATTTGATGGACTCTACTCCACGCTACATTATCTCTGAAATTCTGCCTCGCCTTTGTCTTACTTCAAGCTTTTTCAGTGTAACAGACAGACACAACAGAAAAGAAAGAAAAAAATAAAAGAAATGTGCCTCAAAAAAAGTGTTAATGAGCCTCGATGAAAGAATCAGAGCAAATTGCAAAAAATGTTGATTTGTGATTATTACAATTTGCTACTTTTTAAAGGTAAATTGTGAATTATTCAGAATTGGATCCTGCTGATTTTTGAAAGCTTAGTAATGATGTCCCTAGAATTAGTATCCTTTTAAATCCTTTTAATCCTTTTTAAATCAATCTCATTAAAAAAATTAAAATGCTAGCAAATCTAGTTATATTTTGTGTAAATGATTGTTCTGCATCTGATACAACTTTTCAGCTCACATCACAGCTCAAAGAATCTGACTCTCAACTAGCATGTGAAGCCTTACTGTAGCACTTAGTCAAATCCAATCACTGATCACCACTGTTCCAACGATTCAGTAACTGATCACCAGTGGTTTCAAAGAACAAATCACTTATCACCATTGTCCTGTTCAACCAAGCACTGTTCACCACTGTTCCAAAGAACCAATCACTGATCATCATTTTCCTGTTCAGCCGATCACCAATGACAATTGTTCCCAAAAACCAATCACTGAACACCTTTTCCTAACAACCAATCACTGCTCACCATTATTCCCAACAACTAATCACTGATCATCGTTATTCCCAACAACTAATCACTGATCATCGTTATTCCCAACAACCAATCACTGATCACCATTATTCCCAACAACCAATCACTGATCACCTTAATTCCCAAATTGACAAATCACTGATCATCATTGTTTTAAACAATTAATCTGTAAATGCCACTGTTCCTAATGATCAATTAATGATAAATACTTTCCCTAGTGACCAGTAATTGATCACTATTAGTAACAAAGGTTTCAAAGGCCCTGATTTTTATAACATTTATACCAAAAAAACTAATTTCACTGGTTAAAGTGCAACATGCTGAGAAATCAGACTTTAATTCAAAAAAGTAACTTTTTTTTGTATAATTTCTTTATTTTTGATTTTATGTTATTTGTTTATTTGTATTTTGCTTTTCACACTACATAAATTCTCTACTTAATTAGCAAAGCCTGTCGGATTAAAGCCGTTAAGTGCCAATCGTGTCAAAAATGGAACCCAACACCATGACTTTTTAATTTACTTAATATTTTATTTTTCATTTTTAGATCCTCATTTTATTTAATGTAATATAAATTTATCAAGGTATTTTAATAACTGCTTTATTTGAGAATATGATGATTTTTAGTTTCATTAGGAAGGTGTAGCGGCGCTTCAGCTGTGGTGTTCCTCTCAAACGTCAGTTATGATATGACTTTATTTCTATATTATATAGAAATTATAAAGAAATAATAACATTGAAATTGTATTTCTATATCATTGCTGTTATCTTTGTTTCTGGTTTAAAATATCGCAGACAGAAACACAATTACAGCAAACTAATACCTAATGTTCAGATATTCAGATTCAGCTGCTACCAATAAAAAGTCATTTGGAGTGGAAATGTATTCACTGGATGTAAATAGACAGTAAATTATGCCAATAAAGTTAATATACTTCATAAATATATTTAATTCTAAGAGGACTGTTTGGATCTAAGCTTGAGTTTGTACTTATGAAAACTGGTCTACCAGGTTCATTCGCATCTCAGGTTGTTGCTGGGAATGAGGGGTTTATACACCATTAATGGGACACTAGTCATTTTTTATTTGGAAAATGAAAGGAAATAGGCAAACCAAAATGAATGTTAGTGCTAGCAAATTCAAAAGTAATAACTACCATATATCTGGAGCTGTGAATATAGAATAATTGATGAATTAATTTATAAAACCTAATTTATGGCAATTCTGTCAAATACAGTATAAAAAAAATAAGTTATTGTGGTAAATTTCAGTCCAAAAACTACTGGTGAGAGTTGTAGCATGCTGGATCTGCTTTGTAAAAAAAAATGCCTAATGCTAAGCTGTGATGATGAAGAAGAAGAAGAAGAAGAAGAAAAAGAAGAAGAAGAAGAAGAAGAAGAAGAAGAAGAAGAAGAAGAAGAAGAAGAAGAAGAAGAAGAAGGAGAAGGAGGAGGAGGAGGAGGAGGAACACAAATATGTTCTCTTCAATTCAAAAATTAAAAATGGTAATGGTAAGTGTTTCTCAGTCAAGCTTAGAACCCAGAACTATCTAAGAAATACTTCTGAAGAACATTTATTTTGTTTGTGTCTTTTTCTTTTTTTTTTTTTTTTTTGGTATTATTAAATATAATAGTATGATCTCTTGGAACATTTCATATTTATGAATACTGATGTCATTTTGTGTCATAAAATGTCTTTTATATTCATAATGCCTGACAGGTGTCACATTTTCTTATAAAAATATAAACAAATGTTATTGTAGATGTAAGGCTTTATGATAAGTCATGTCATGATGCTTAGTCATGGAAGTAATACAGGACTCATAAAGCACAAGCAACATATTTCACATCAAGGTGCAACAAATTCATAATTCATACCTCCTGGTTATTTATTCTGTCAGGCAACAGATACAGATACAGATAAACACAAGCTTAATTTGTAAAGTTTGCATAGAGATCCAAAACGTGAGAAAACATAAACTGAGATAGGCAACGTGCGAAAATGAGGAAATCAGAAACAAGAGATGAAACAAGATCTGACAAGTTTCTGCAACAACTAACACATGAACACAGCTTATACTTGCCAGTCAGTTAGTTGGGATAAAATGTGGCTGTGAGAGTCCAGATGTGAGTTCGGGTGATTGTCATCGGTAATCATGTGAGTTTGAATGTGTGTGATGGGAGTTGGAGTCTTTGGCGGCCATGTTTGAAGGCTGCATGGTGTGGTGGACATGACATGATCATCCTCTTTCTATAAGATATACTATTTTTGTCTATTATTAAGTTTTTCCAATATAAAACTATTATTAAGTTGTATTTTTCTCTATTTTTCAACCTGTTATTATTTTAGTATTTTCTGCACGTTTTGGAGCTAATTTCTGTCTCATTCACTGACCTAGTTATAGTCTGAAATGAAAGGTTTTTAGGCTTTTCAGAAGAAAAGCTCAATCCATCAATCCATTACTGAGTGGCCAGGATACCTCTGTGTTTCTGATCTGAATAAATGGGTAGTTAGGAGGCAGAGTGTAGAACTGCATACGTTTAATGACGACCTGAAATTAAAAACTTTTAACCATGTTAGCTCACTCATTCACTCCAGGGTCTCCAGTCTGATTCTGAGTTTCCTGTCTTCATGTGTTTCCCAAGGTTTTCTGGTTTCATTCCCTCTCTCAAAAACATATCATTGACCATGTTAAATTGTGCATAGGCATAATACATAGGTGTAAAATCATGTTTGAATGTCTGTATACGGTGCCCTGTGATAGACTGGGCTCCTGTACATTACTGTTAATTCTCCCGATTCGCCATGACTGACCACCATAAAATGTTTACTGAGGTTAAATAAATAAATGCAAGTTTAAATATTATAAAATATACCTATGTGCTGCAACCTTTCCCCAAGTCTTTAAACAACCCCTGACATTTGATTACAACACCATCATACTTGTAGATAGGATTTAATAAAAAATATTATCATCATCATTAAAAACATGTTGAGACTCACTTTTGATAATTTCATCAAATAACCCATGGATAAAACCAAAGCCCATCCCACCCAAATATGCTGCTTGCTTCACTTGTAAATGTGGCATGTTGTAAGCTTGTATTTAAGGCCTTACATGTCCTGACAAGAGATTTAATATTGTTTGTCATGAAGTTCTTTCATTTTCAGTGAGATCTGAATCTTTTCTTTCTAAGAGTCGATGGTCATTTGTATAATTGCATGTAACTGTGTGAACATCGGAGTAAATAAATCTCACTTTGTATGGCATGCATGAGTACTGTATGTTTTAATTTAGCATCATTTTATATTTTCATTTTCAGTTATTTGCTTCACAGATCCTTTAAGGGACTTTAGTTGCTTTTCTGAGAGAACCTTTGTAGGCTAAGGTAGAAACCTACAAATGAGTGTTTCTCAGACAGACAGTAGAACATCTTAATATCCAAAAATTTTCCTTAAAGGTGAATTTTGTTTTTACTTGTATTTTTTGATATGCGTCAGGTCCATATGTGTTTGTGTTGTGTCGGGAATGTGAAAATGAGCTGCTATCTCCCCTGTCAGTTCTAGCCACTTAAAAGAAATAAGCCGAGAAATCAGGTCAGTTAGAAAAGCTGCTCAAAGTGACGTAGAAATGATCGAGCTCATTACTATTCATGAGCTCTCCCACTTGAGACCACGCCCACAGAATTTGTTTCTGGTTTAAAATATCGCAGACAGAAACACAATTACAGCAAACTAATAC
Source organism: Tachysurus fulvidraco (assembly GCF_022655615.1). Lineage (NCBI taxonomy): Eukaryota > Metazoa > Chordata > Actinopteri > Siluriformes > Bagridae > Tachysurus > Tachysurus fulvidraco. The sequence continues at coordinate 30,652,031 of NC_062519.1, forward strand.
CTAATGTTTCCTATACAGCAAGGATGGCTGAACGTCAGTATACCTGAAGAAGCCATTCTGCCGCAATTCCAGGTGATTGTAAACAAAGTTCCTCTAGCCTAGGCTACTTATTGCGCTGGGTGAATGAATAGTCACGCTCTCATATCCTAGCGGGTAGCCAATCGGAACCAAGCAGCATAGCTCAGTGAATATTAATGATAACTGGCACAAATCGAGCTGAATCTTCCTGCAGGCTTTCTATACCACACTAGAATGGCTTGAAACAAGGTAACCAAGGCATTTTATTCCACAAAAAATGTTACCATGAGTCCATTGTAAACTTCAGACAATACCACGAAAGTAATGAAATACGTGTGGCAGGGCTTCTTTAAGAAAATTTATAGTTTTTATTACTTTTACTATTACTATACTATTTACTATACTATTACTATGATTAAATGTAGCAGTATGATCTATACTAGGATCTGAACTACAGGTAAACTTAATCCAAACATCATGGGACAGAGCAAAGCATTCTTAAATACAATTTGTTTTTACACATTTCAGGGGCACTGGCTTAGTATTTTGCATTGGTTCTCCCTGTTTCTTCCTGGTAGGTTGGCTGGCCTCTGTAAATTGTCAGTAGTGTGTGAATAGGTGTGAGTGTGTGTGTGATTGTGCCCTGTAATGGACTGCCATCCTGTCCAGGGTGTCCTCCGCCTTGTATGCCGAATTCCCTGTGACAGACTCCCGGCTCCCTGTGACCCTGTGCATGATTAGCAGTTCAGAAAATGCATGGAATGTACTGAAGCACCTTAGTCACTTGCTGGGAGTATACTTTCCTCAAATTCTCTTGTGTAGGCTTTAATTGTTTCATTTTGGCAGCACCAATAGGCCACTATCAGTTATATTCTGCTTTGAGTGCTAATTTGTCTTACCAATTCTGTCCAAATATACACATCCTAAAGTTATAAAATCAGCACTAATTAGTTCATTACTTTATAATTATTATTCACAACCATAATTAACGATTTGTGTAAGATTTATACTTGTACAGAAAAATGTGGTTCATTAGTTCTGAGTGGTGTCCATTTAAAATGGTCCTTTAAAGCAATTTGATTTTCAGCACTTCACTCTAGAGCAACACTTGGCAACCCTGAGCGTTTCTCTCCTCAAAGTCCTCTGCGTAGGCTTCTTTTATGCCATTTGGATTGCATTCATATTTGTGCCACATGCCGGGTAAATCATCCTTAATATGATTCATACTTGTACAGAATAAATGGTTATGGATCTTACGGTAGTGACAACTTTGGTTGTTAATTTGTCTTCAAGTTAATGTAGAACCTTTTTAGGCACCATGAAAGAACCATATTGCAATACAACTTACAATAGTGTGTAAACGATCTACCAATTTTTAAAAGATTTTTCCACTTCATGCTGTTTTCAACAGTTAAATATGCAGCTTCATGAACTAGTCTGAGAAGTATGATTTGATTCTCTATATGTTGACAGTATTTGCTTTGAAACAGGAAGTCAGAGAGGCAGCCTGTTGTAGTGCTTGACTGATTTGAACAGCCTATTGCGTTCAAGATACAACACACGGCAATAAAGAACCACAAAAGTATAATGAGAGCCTTTGAGAAGAGTTTCTTACTGTCACCTTTCCCCACAGCTGTCAGCTTTAACGAGCATGATGGTTTTTTTGTTTTGTTTTTTTAGTTATAGCGTACATGTTTGATTGGAGGTCCTCGCATCAAATTTGGTGGCACCAATGGTGATGGTGCACCACAGGAGACATCTGACAATTCTTGGTTATTGATAGAGAAGCTCTGACAGTATAAAGATGAAATCATTCCCAATTTTTTTAGGTATATCATTCTGCATTGAACAGCTCCAATCTAATCAAACAGTTCTTTGGAAAGTCACAAAACCACCAATTTGCACAAGCCCCACCCTTTTCCAACTGAATAAACTCCAACCACTTTTTCTCACAGAGGTTATTGTTTGAAAAGAATAACGGATGAAGCTCAGTGAAAAACACATAGCTGAATCGTGTTCATGGCTAATGAACTGCTACTGTGGTGCAAGACACACCCCTTAGGGTGGGACATACACATTGTAGAGAGTGTTTAATTGGGTGAACATAGGACTATTACAGAATAAATTATAAAAAAAAAAAAAAAACATTTTTGTTCTATTTCCAGAAGTGATGAACTATAATACATAATTATTTTTCACCCAAGATGCTGAATTGTATTGAGTGAAGCACAAACAGATCTCTTAAACACCCAATCTGATTTCAGAGAATATTTAAAGGTGTTCTTTGCTTAGAGGATTTATACAGGTATAAACCTATAAATGTGATGGTGATGCTGATGCTGCTGATGCTGCTGATGCTGCTGCTGCTGCAGCTGATGATGATGATGATGATGATGATGATGATGATGATGATGATGATGATGATGATGATGATGATGATGATTAAGTCAGCAGCTAATAACTCTGTAATAATGTTTAATAATTGTTGATGTTAAATGCTAGAGCCGGTGCAAGATTCTTTAATGTACTCTAATGAATGCATGAATAAAGTACGCGCTGTTGCGTCTTGGTCATTCTCCTGTAACAATATAAAACACACCAGCATTAGGATGCTCACCATCCGTAGTGTGTGACATCGACACGTTATTTAATACAGTTGTGCGGTTTGAGAACGCGGCTTATGACTTCATCCAAAAAGGGGCGGTGTTGTGGGAGGAAATAAAGGGGAGCAGGGGCGTGGCTATGAGAGGACGTAGCGAGAGAGAATGGTGGTGTGTGTGTGTGTGTGTGTGTGTGTGTGTGTGTGTGTGTGTGTGTGTGTGTGTGTGTGTGTGTGTGTGTGTGTGTGCATGACATCACCCTCCTCTCGTTTCTCCAAACCGGCGGCTTTAGGAGGAGCGGCAGTCCTACCGTACACTCGCGCGCGCGCGCGCACACACGCACACACACACACTCACACGCGCATACTCGCATACACACAACGAGTCGCGCGACGCTACCGGGGGATTTAAACCTATATTTACCGCCAAATTGAGCGGCTCGGATCTCGGAAAACGCATCCAAAGGGATTATTATTATTATTTATACATTTAGAAGTATGTATATTTATACATATATACATATATATATATAAATTCTTGAAGATGTGAACTGGTTTTGCGCGTGCACGAGGAAAAGGAGAGCGGTCGTTTCCTTTAGGAGCAAAAAAAAAGGTAAGAGCAAGTTATAAAGGCTGATAGAAAAACAATTGCATTTAGGGAATTTACAGCATAGAGTGCTCTTGGAATTTATTTATTTATTTGTTTGTTTATTTATTTATTTATGTAATTATTTTTCTTTTGGAGATTAATATTGGTTAAAGTGATGACTAACTCGTGCATTTCCATGTGATATGTCAGGACTTGGTTGGTGACTGGGATGCTTTTATGTCATTATTTCTTTAAATGCGCATCAAAACGTGCATGTTTTACTTGCATGCGGTGCTCGATGTGGTGTACAGAGTTTAAGAAGCTGTTAAATGTGCATACAGTAATAAAGGTGCATGACAGAGCCGCGGTGTCAGTGATGCCAGCCCTGATAAAGTGACAAAAGTATAGGCTGTAGGTCATATAGGAAACGATCACATCTATTTTAAAGTGCATATAGTGTTCATTTTGTGTGTCTAAAGATGAAGCTGGGACATGAAGCAAATAGACGCTGTGCTGTTCTGAAGGACCGGAGTGTGTGTTGTCTCTTGTTGTGCGCTTTGGATGCGCCTTTCAGTTTCGCATCAGCATCGTGAAATATCAGAATTCTTAGGCTTCTATTAAACTGACCATTCTGAATGTGTAGGATATAATAGATCAAGGAATTAAGCCTTAAAACGACCAAAAACACCATACGGTTTTTTTATTATTATAATTATTTTTTCTCCAGCTCCTGCATGTGAGCAAATGCTGGAGACTCGGAAAGCCTGTCAGTTTCGTCTTTAGGACTTTAGGAAATCTGACGTTAGATGGAAATCATTAGCATGCATTTAGAGACTTTTGCTCCACCCTACTAGTGTGAGCGTGATTATATATGCACACATACACACATCATATAGCCGGAATGTCCATAATCACACACAACGGATCCTGCACAAGAGTGAAGAATAAAATCCCAAACGGAAGACTAAAATCACATCAATATATCTTTTTGATTTTTGAGGTTTGCGTGCTGTCTGGATGCATCACGGCATCTGGTACTGAAATGATCCATAAAGATCTGTGCGATGCGCTCCCGTCGTGGTGGGTCGCGCGTGCGTTTATTCTCACAACCCCATACGTTCCTAATTACATCCGATGTTTTATTTGCGCCACGTACTGTAGGTCGACTATGTGTTGTTTATTGGTCTAAAATTTTGTACTATTCTCCACAATTCAACTAACTTCTGATCGCGGTTTAAGTGTGAAAGCAGGATTCAGCGCATCATTTTAACCTCAGTCTCATATTTAAGAAGGGTTGCCAGATTTTGTTGCTTGCGTTTAATTCGGCACGGATTGAAGACCCTCTACATCACAACAAGACGGTCTAACCCTGATCATGGGCTCCTCCGAACACACCTGGGACATTTCATCAGCCAAAATCTGGCAACCCAATTTTCCTCTATTATACAGAACCAACATACACAATTGATAGCCAATTCAATATACCACATACTATAACTAGGCTATATAAATGAATTTCATATATATCCAACCTCATCAGTTAATTAATTACATAACCAATTAGGGGGAACGGTGGCTTAGTGGTTAGCACGTTCGCCTCACACCTCCAGGGCTGGGAGTTCGATTCCCGAACTGTGGAGTTTGCATGTTCTCCCCGTTCCATCGGGTACTCCGGTTTCCTCCCCTTGGCATCTCTGGAAAATTGTGTGTGTGTGTGTGTGTGTGTGTGTGTGTGTGTGTGTGTGTGTGTGTGTGTGTGTGTGTGTGTGTGTGCCCTGCGATGGGTTGGCACTCCGTCCAGGGTGTATCCTGCCTCGATGCCCGATTACGCCTGAGGCTCCCCGTGACCCGAGGTAGTTCGGATAAGCGGTTTAAATGAATGAATGAATAAATGAATGAATGAACATAACCGATTATAGCTGAAAACTGTATATCTGGCAACCCGAGCAGTTTGGGTGACTGTAGTTCCCTCAGGTCCGGTTTCATAAGTAAATTTAAGAGAAATTAGACCTAAACGAGTAAAATTCGCCTCAACTATCAAATACTAAGAAAAGAAATGAGCAATTTTCCTGACTTGTTCTTCGGAGTGAACAGCACAATAAATATCATGTGGAATAACGCTGTAAGACACGCTACATTTACACAGGATGGATATTGTGCACTTTTTAAATGTATTTATTTCACACTTTGTCGATAAAAGTATGTAATATTTCAGATGGCTATTTAAAAAACGCACATCCGACTGTGTTCTCATTAGCAGTGTAGTATCCTATGCGGTTTGTCGGTTTGAGACGCAGCCATATGGCCAGTACGACCGTTGGTGTGTGACATGGCTGTTCCTGCGCACTGAAGAACTATTTCTGGGCACCGTGTTAAATACGGTTGAATGCGGTTTGGGACGAAGCCATAAGATTTAAAAGTAAATTTGACATTGCAACCGTTGGGGTAAACGGCTTCCTTATATGGCAGATAGTGGCAGAACGGCGCATGAGCAGTATTGTTTGCTCTCTGTCCCATCTGGAGCATCAGGTTAAATATCGGGTTTACTGTATGCACTGCTGTGAGAAATAACATACTACATAAGCTGCAAACATTTTCCTTGTTTTTCATATATATATTTATAATGTTCGTATATCCGATGAACTTTAAATCTCCTGGATTAACGCATATTACATTTCCATTGACAATTATTAATGTAGTAAATTAATGCTATGCTTAAACCTTAACCTTAATATCCAAAAGAAAATATTGTCTTTTTTTTATTAGTAGTAGTATTATTAGTATCATTAGTATCATTAGTAGTAGTAGCATTATAAATACAAGCTGAATGTCCCCACACGGTCATATTCCTATCAATGCTGGGACATGTAGTCCCCTCCAAAGCTATAAACACACACACATACACACACACTCACTCACTCACTCACTCACTCACTCACTCACACACAGACACATACACACACAATGATGTAACATCACAAATGGACTGCAGGCTGACGTGACTCGACTCGTCTTCTTTTTGTGTCATGTTCATTTCACAAACCTTTTTTCTTATTTCAACACAGGCCAGGGACTTGTATTTTCAATGAAGACCTTTGCATGTTATCATTATTGTATTTTCTTTATTTTTGCCCTCTGGCTGATGGAAAACAGAAATGGAGGCTATCAGTGCTTTGCATTAGGAATGATCCAACCAGCATCTCTCGAGGCTGATCTATTATCTTAATAAAAATTATAATTACAAAGCAGAATGCTATGATTGTCTTGAAGTCATAAAAACAGTTTATACTGCTTAATCAATAGCACCACAGTGACATGTCAGCAATCCCTCTGATTCATGCATTCTCTGCATGCACAGTATTCAGCTTTACACACATGTATTCAGAAATACAAAATGACATTAAATATGTTCAGATACCGTATAGATCTTGAATTTGTTGGTTGGTAAAGCTACATAATTTTGACATTAAATATCATAAATATTATTTTAAGTAAAAAAAAGTTTCCAGATTATATTCATCTAATATTCTGGAATTTCCCAGGATAAGAGTCATCCTGTTGTGTATTTAACAGTGAAATATGATGATCTTTGTATCCTGTAGAGCAACAGTTCACAGACACACACACACACACACACACACACACACACACACAGAGAGAGAGAGAGAGATTACACAGTGTAGCAGGACCAGTCTAGGTTAAACCATCACTGTTAAACCATTATCAGAGGATCAGAACATTTATCTTCTTATTTTTCCAAATTGAATGAAATTTTGATCCAAAAGAATTTACAATTAAGGCAAAGACATTTTCTAAAAGCAGGCGTGCAGAGGCACATGGATGTATGCTGTAGCATAATTTATTAAGGCTTTTCCACCAAGCGCCCTCATTACTGGACAAATCTGCAAATTACTCAAAAAATCCTTAATTAACAATCGGATAACAGGCAGCCACAAACAAAATACAGAAGCATGACAAAATAGAAGTGGCAAATTAATGCAAGATTGCAATGCAGGATGAATAAGAGACTGACAGAAACACAAGACTATAATTATAGCTACTTGGTATAAGAAAAAGATTTTTTCTCCAGCCTATTAAAATCCAAAAAGTGTTAACATAGTAGACCTAACCCAGTAGAGAGGATCATGAGAACCACTCACTGTTGTCTGACATAATGATGCTTGATCCTCACCAGCATGTTGTGTTGGTCAATTAACCCTGAATCCATTTTAATTCTCTTTCTCCCTCCTGATTGGACAGCTTTTTACTCTACACTCCACCCTACATTGAGAATGCCACAGGGATTTTTTAAATTATAAATTATATTATCAGCATCAAACTGCATGAAAAGTAGAATCTTAGTAATCTGTGAATTCTTAGTAATTGTTACATCCCAGGGGCACATTTACATCCCAGGGTCACCGGTTTGACTCCCGCCTTTTGTGTGTTTGTACTTGTGTGTGTGTGTTTTCTGGTTTTCTCTGAGTATTCTGGTTTCCTCCATAGTCACCGTATGCTGATTATCATGACTAAATTGTCTGTAGTGTGTGAATTGTTGTGTTGTTGTAACCTGCAATGGGTGTTACCTGCTTCATGTCGAGTCTCCAAGGATAGACCAGAGGTTCCGCATGACCTGTGTAGGATAAGCAGTACAGAAAGCAGTACGTCTTCCTTTAGGTATATGAAACCCATGCACAAGTTTGTGTAAAACCATGTTAATTAACAAGCCATGTTAATTCAAATAGAGTCAATATCCGAAAAAATATCCTAGATTTTCTATGTGGTCACAGATGTTTAGACCCCACTGCATATAATATCTAGTTGTATAGGGTAAGTACTAATTGTACACATGCTCATTCTTCATACAGTTGTTCTGAGTATGCTCAAGTACACATGCTCATTCTTCATACAGTTGTTCTGAGTATGTTTGAGTAATTATTATTGTAACCATAAAAAATAACTGTAAGAAATGTCCATATAATAATGAGGTAAGAAATAACTACATATCCTCTATGTTTGCTGTAAGTCTATAGAGCAAAACATCTTCAGGGATTTAGGAAAAGACAGTAATTATGTGTATTGCATAGAAAGTAGCTCAAATGTCATTTGTAGGACATTAAAGACATTGTAAATCTCAAGTTTTGGCCTGTGATTACTTTGAGAAGGAGGAAATGCATAGAATACAAGGGAATACATGAATTTAAGGAATTAGTTCATGACTCAGAAGCCATTTCATGGACCCCTGAAAGGTTTTGTACTGAGATTTGAACTTACAAATGCCTGACCACTTGCAAAGCACTTTACTGCTCGCAATGGTTTTAATGTGTACATTCATTGCTACTCATTTTCATTAAGTTAATTGTCACTACTCATTAAAGCACATTTCGTGTTCAGCCTCTTCATTTTCATTAATAGTTTAATTGTATGGTGATTTTCAAGTAGGTTTAACAAGCTGAATAAAATGTATTGCTCATTTTCATGTGATGTATAAAGGTAAATAAATTCCTGGTAAGTATAGCACATGTTTCCCAATCCTGAAAATCCTCTAGTTAACACTAGAATGCTGTATGCTGGATTAATTATTCGGTAACAATGATATAATCTGAATCCGGATGAAACCAAGCAAGATCATGTTCAGTTATTTTGCTGACTTTTTATTGATGTTGACAAGACAAAAAATTTTTAAATTGTTGCTTTAAAGTGAAAATTAATCAAGTAGTAAAGATAGTATCCTATAATAAATTATATATTTTCTAATAAATATACTCATTAGCAAACCAACATATTCTGTTAGTGTCCACTTTTTACCACTTTTAAAGAATTGTGCAGCACCCTGGAGGTTTTAGTTGTCTAACTAATATAGCGATCATTCGTCCACCCTTGAGTGTTCATAGAAGAAGAAAAAATAACAACATGAAATGATGTTGAGAGGGTCATAATATCCCATGCAGTAAGAATCTCCTGCTCTGGTTCCCTCCCTCTCTTTTTCTCTGCTCCATGTTCTCACTCATGTGTGCTTGTAACTCTTTGTAAAGGTCATAAGGAACAGAGCACCAGGAGGGAGAAAGACGAGGCATAATCTCATGCTGCTTGGCGCTTCATTTAGGTCTCTTGGCGAGACAGCTAAATGAGAGAAAAGCTGTGGGTGGGGTTTTACCCTACAGCCCCTGAGGTCACCACTTCAAAGGTCACGTCTCGTCTCGACAGCCTGGCTGGAGTTCGGCGAGGTTTTTGGGCGACACAGGAGGATGAAATTTGTTCACTCCTTTTATTGAGCTGTCGTCCAGTGAGCTTTTACTCACTCACCTAATGAGCATGAATGATTCATCACTCATCTTCACTTTCCTCATGTATTATGCAACATAAGGAGAGAAGGATATGACTTTTTGGGGGTGTGAGAGTCCAGAAGAAGGCTGAGTTGACGCAGGTTGATGGGTCAGAAAAGCCTTGAGAGTTTTCAGTGGTACTTTAATACCAAACCTGAATATGTACAAGATGAAATCATATAATCTGACATGGATGGAGAACACTATATTTCTACATTTATAAGTACTATGTTATTCTACAGTTTATTATAGTATAAGGCTGAGTACAATAGTACAAATCACTGTAATCGTACAATGTCAACCTGTCATGAAACAGCTGCATAACCCATCTCTTAATACACATAACTTTCCCAGTGTGAATATTGACCTCGGTTGAGGCAAACCCATGTGCAAAGGGTTTGGGTAAGTATATTGGAACAGGATGAACTTGGTAATAAAAAAAAAGGTAAGCGATGGTGACAGGGGTGATGGGAAAGGGGGTTGGCCCACATCAGCCCTTATTGATTTGAGGGTTTGGAATTGTCTCACGCTGCAACAGAGATCTCCCAACTGCCTCCTTTTCTGTCCCTAATCTTTCTTTCTGACATGCGTGGTTAAGGATCAAAGCAGGGAGGTTGAATAAAAGCCCTGCTTTTGCTTGCATCTTGTCAGTGTGTGTTCTTCCCCTTATCACTGAGCTCCAAGGATCTCTTTTCATAGACCATGCTATCTATTTACACTAAATATTAATTAGAGTCACTGGTGGGTTTGAAAAATCCCTTTAAAGGTGTTGAAGAAACCGATTAATACAGGAAAGCGGATTTTAGAAGAAATTGTTTGTAAATGTTTCTGATGAATTGTTTCATGGAATTTACCTTCAGGGATATTTTGTGTACTGATGTGAGTACAATGAGATGTTTTCTGTGCATATCCCAAGTTAAGAATTGGGGTCAGATGGCTGGCCTGTTATCAATAAAGAGCAAATGAGGTTTAAGGGTTAATTAAGGAACCATCAGTGGCTTTGTAGTAAATGTATTTCCATCTAAGATTACCTTATTGTTTTTGTTTATAGCAAATATTTGTCTTTCAGGCAGGATATAATGTAAAACTATTAGAAAACGTAGTAATTTAGTGTTAGCAAGGAATTTTCCCATACCAACAAGTGTTTTATTCCTTTTATATTCTTTTGCCAATGGTAACAATTATTCAATTTTAATTATGTATCTATACTTTTTTCTGTGTAGTCACATGCCGGCTAATAAAACAAAAATGCAGATAGTTCCTGAAAAACTCCAAAGGTGACACTGGAGACTCCTTTCATCTATGAATAAATTAAATAAATGCCTCTTCAGAGAAGAGATTATAAACTTTATTCTTTCTTAAATATAAACCAATTTTTAAGTCTGTAATGTGGAGAATCTGCTGTAAAGTCTCTGTTATTTTATAAACAGTACGTTTTTTTAATTGTAAAAACGTACTTGAAAATCCAGTACGCATTGTGTGTACAGGAAATGACTTGAAATCCCTACACATATTAAATTCTAATGACTTACAATACTGTATGAATAAAGTGCCATAAAAACAAAATAAAGTTATTAAACCATACTGTAAATTCTGGCATTGTACTGAGCAAAACATTTCTTTCATGATCTTATTCTTAATTGTTGGTTTCTCTAGTGTCATTAAGCTCCTGTTCCTCTATTAGTCTTCAATTCTAATCCACTGACACACACTTGTGCTGATAACAAAAACAAAACCTCATTTTCTTAAGATGAGCAATTTGCGTTGACTTGCACTCTCGGGAATTGGGCTTTCTGTACTGCCTTCGATTATAGGGTTTTAGAAATTATTGATTTTTTTTTCATGGCTCTGATTAAACCTGCTTTTGCCCTGGATGTTGTGCTTCAGTACAGTGTGCTTCTGAGCAAGAAGCAGGAAACAAACTTTATGTGCCGTTGCAGCTGTAAGTTCTGTCAAGGTGCTGGTTTTTTCAGCAGTGCATCGATGAGGCTTATTAGCTCCGAATTGCTTTACGCATGAAGGAAACTTGAAACATCTGCCTTCAAGTCTGCAAGGAAATGTATGCGAGAGTGTGTGTATGCGCTGAATGTCGAGAGAGTAGTTTTGCCAGAATCCGAGGAATTTGGAAGTGTTTTCTCATCTCATTTTCATACCTAATTCTCTGTCATTCTGGAGTGCAGAAGTTACTGTAAGTTTAAAATGACCTGGGATCACAGCTGTCACAGAGTGTTGGAGTTATTGCATGCTGTGCTAAAAAAAATCTGAAATATTTAATACCATTAAAAAAAAATCTGTGTGAGTTTCTACAACCTTAAACATTTTAAGGAAAGATTAAGTGATTTTTTTCAAAGGGCACTTTAAATTGCTAAACTTAAATATCACTGTGTAATATTATTCTTTTCACACATATGTATTCTATTTTATTGGTTGCATCTGATTAGTCAGTTTCATTTTATATAACAGCACAACCTGATAAAAGTAGGCCTGTTCTTTAAAAGAATAAAATGAGCTACAAACCTCTAATCATATGAAATTCCAGGTAAGTGGAAAACATAAATAATATTATCTGAGAATAATCAACTTCACATCGGTAACAGTAGCTCATCTTCATTTTCCTTAATTATACATTACAACAAAATTGAGGAGAAATCCATTTGCTCAGATTACTGTAATCCTTGCCTTTTGCTATCACTTCTGTGTCTCTCCCTAACCTCCAGTGTGTTTAAAATTCAGCTGCTTGGCTTTTTTCCAACACCCAGCACTGTATCACGCCTTTGCTTCACAATTTGCCATAAAACAACACTTTCAAGGACTCACAGGGGTTAAATTGCAGACGGAGCACAGAGGAGCAAATGGGAGTGCAGCTGAGCTCCAGTACTATAATTCAATGAAAATGTAAATCACAGCATGGTGTAATGGCAGTTATAATAATGATGATGATGTAATACAGGTTCACACCGCTTTATAGAGAAATGCTTTCATTTGGAAATATTGTGAAATATATTCCATCACTCAAGGCCATTGTTAACATTTGAATCTGAAAAGAATCTAAAGATATTTAAATATGATTATGACAAAATTAACAAAAGTAAATCTGAATATGTAAACTCTGGCCACATAACTGTAGTAAAATTAATCTTTTAGAATAAAACTATATTTTTTAATTCTTTTTTACATGGGATAAAGATGTGTGAGAATCCTATGATCCTATGATCTATGAAGAAGATCTATGATTAATGAAGAAGAAGAAGAAGAAGAAGAAGAAGAATATTTCTTCTTCTTCTTATTATTATTATTATTATTATTATTATTATTATTATTATTATTATTATTATTGTTATTATTATTATAACAATAATAATAATAATAATTATTATTATTATTAGTAGTAGTAGTAGTAGTAGTAGTAGTAGTAGTAGTAGTACTAGTAGTAGTGTATTTTGTACTGTATTTATATTTTTATAAGAAATAAATAGTTATTTTGTTTTTTTTCCTCTTAATTTGAATTATATTCGTACTAGTTCATCTACTTATTTCTCACTTATAGTCATTAATTTTAGGGACCGTTGCCAAATTAATTGGCTCTTTCAGTGTACTTTGGATACTTAACTGCATTAGACTTTTTAGCTGTACTTGGAACAACTTCTAGAAACAAAAATCCTAGCATGAAAATGATTCCCGCAAAGAGATAATCATACCTTTTAGTAGCTCTTTCTGAGAGTGTATACAGTCATTATTACAAAAACTTATCATATGATGTCTCTTACGTCGTCATTTCAGCCATGCTGATCAGTTGCTTTTAACAGTTCATTTGAACTTCATTTGAATCAAATATCGTTTTCCTATGACTGAAAACATTTTAAAAAGACTCACTTCATGACTTTATTATGTTCGGACAAATGTTCTGTCTTCTTGACTATATATCTTATATATGTCTTGACTCTATAAGATGTTTCCAACCTATGGTTAGCTAGCTAGAGCAGTTTGTGATACACATTGTGCATCCCAGATTTTCTGCATTAAAACTCATCATAATAACATTCCTTTTCATACCAGGTAGTTCTTGTGATGTTATTATATTTTTATGGTTTAGTTTAACTCCTATAATATAATAAAATCATTAAATCTCACCTCAAAGCAAATCCATGTTCACCTCAAGCCAAAGTCTCTTCTTATGTTTGTCTATAATGTCTGTAGTTTACACACTTGACTGTAAATGGTGCATCATGGGAAACATCTCGTTTCCCCTCAACACCTTCCCGTATCAGGCTATTTACCAGCTCTCCTTTATTCTGTTACTTATATTGTTATTGTGTTCACTTGGTTGATTGAGTCACATCTCGCCAGGCTGCTGCGTTTAAAGATAATGCATTGCAGCAACTGCTTCATCAAGCAAAGAGGAAGTGACAAAGCTGCAGGCTGTTTATTACTAAGTGCTTGCAAGCTGCTTTTGAGAAAAAGTAGCATGTGCTTAATTCATGCTGAGATTCCTGTTAACCAACAAGGCATCTTTAAGACACATAGGGAGATGATGGATTCAGGCTGGAGGATAGCTGCTCTGATTTGCTCTTGGTATATTTCAAACTATACTTTATTTCTAGGTATTCATTTTGAGCTTAGATTTTTTTGCTACTTGTAAAGAAAGTTCTCTCTTTTAATATAGTAAAAGTAAAAAATATAGTAAAAGTAAAATGAGAGTTGGTTTGTTTATATACATACTAATACATTGATTGTATGTAAATAGACAGAAAGTATCATTATTACACTAGCTAAAAGCAAAAGAGCAATTTGATCATTTAGCTAAAACAATATAACCGTTTGTTATCTCGTTAGCTAATAAAAGTTTTCGGCTGTTTTACCTCAGAAACATATGACTGTAAGGGAAAGAAGATTCACAGTCTCACATGAAATCATGACTGTTTATAGCTGTTATAACATAAGTGCTGACAGGAACTAGCTTGCTCTTGGATATTTCATATCTATTAATGGGTATAAAAAAACAACAACACAAAGTGCCATTCATTAATAAACACAATATTCTCATTGTTAGGAAATTGCCGGGTAAACGAGGAATAAAAATCTAATCCTTTCTGCTCCAGAGGCTTTGATTCTTGATTCAGGTTCAAGCCTCACTTTGTTTCTTTCTGGATTTACAGGATGAATAGAATGGATGTAGACTGACACTGAGTACAGATGAAGACTCCTTGATAGAAAATAATTACCCTGTCCTAGGAATGATGTGATTCTGTGAAAACTGAAAAAGCAGTTTAGTGTCAGCCAGGAAACAGAGCTTATCGATCGTTACTCAAAGTGAGATATTTGCTTTCCACACAGTTTAACACGAACAAGCCCATTAATGGGGAAGCTAATTATTCTATAATTACACAGGGAAGCTCTTTTAAAATGAAATTTGAGTACGTAAATTATTACATTAGAGTATTAGGAAGCTCCTGCACATGGCTGTGACCTGCATGCTTGGTCAAATTTACCTGCCTCTTAAAGAATTTCTAGGAATTATATAACACACAATTAGTGCTGTGGTAATTACATTTTTCATGGTATTTCATTGATCTTCATCTGTGAAGATCAGTATATAAAAAATAATCATTTCAGGGAAGGTAAAATATCTTTAGTTACAGCTTGATGTGATGTAACTGCAGTCAATCCCTTCCTGATTTCAGATTTTTGCAACCAAATATGCTTGATTTTACAGCAGCATTTATCAAAATTTGTGATGCAGCTTGAGGAGATTTTAATATTTTTGTCTTGGAACTTCTCTGACACAAAGTAAGTCCCTGGGAATTAGTTGTTAACCTTGAAATTATATCTGGCCAAATAGAATAATTAAGCAACACCAATCCGAATACCAAATTCCCTACTAAAAGTTAAAGCATTTATTATAATATGAACATTTAGCATTGAAAAATACATATGGGATTTCAATGAAGTTGTAGACTTAAGTCTTAATTGTTTTTATATACTAGTTTATTCAATTCTTATGCATTTGTAATCGTGACTTCTCAAGTGCACAGAGTTAATTTGATCGGTTTACTGTGTCTAACTCATTCAGATTCATGTCTGCCGCTCTCTCCATCATCGTTTCATCCTCACTCATGGAGAGCCATTATCAACATCAGAGAGGCTGCTGAATATACATGAGCACTTGTTGAATATGCAGGAACGCCAGGGAATATGCAAACAGGCTCGCAGCATGCCATGCAGTTTGTCTGTGGCACAAGAGCCAAGTGGCTTTTGTTTCTGTAAAAAAGGCGCCAAACTGCTGACCAACACGTGCAGAAATTGCTCGCCTGTTTCTGGAAAACCTTTGCTGCTTGGAGTTGAGCATTTATAATTACAGACCTGAGCAGAAAGCCACAATTTACCATCACCTGATCCCATGTGTTGGTTGTTGTCTATAAATATACATAAATGGACTGTCATTGCATCACTGGTTGTGTTTAGCATCTGCCTGTTAATAATGATATGTGTGTGTATCACATTATGGCCATAATAAATTTAAAAAAAAATTCTCAGTGTCTTTTCAGTGCTTGGAAAGCATAATGGATGAGATGTTGTGATACATTTTTATTTGCAGCACTCTCAATCCCTGCGCCACGCTCTCCGTGCCTCTTTCCTTTGTGACAAATTTGGGCCAATTTATGGTTGTGTATAAAAGCTACGAGGCAATCCATTCCGAGCTCTCACTCTCTGATGTGCTTCCCTCTGATCAAATGCTCAGTCATTCATCAAACCCACTTCACCGGCTCTTAACTCCCTTCAGGATCTCTTCTACTACGAGGATCTCAATACATTTCCTCAGGCTCTCCGTGAATAAAGCCCAGACCTGGGACAAAACCTGTGTTCTTAGACCAACATATTTTTATCAAATAGGCTTATTCTTATTACAGTGGATCCTTCCACATGTTTTTTCCCCTTCCACAATTCTACCACTGTGATAGTGGAGCTTTCTTAAAAGTGGAATTAGAGAATATATGGTGGTTTGTGCATTTTTACACCATACATATACTTGTTTAGTGTGCGGTTACATCTATCCGGGACAATACACCTCTATGACTCGTTTGGACGACAATGTTTAAATTTGCCATTTCCTTATTGTGGTAGTTGGTGGCATGCTGATTTTTTTTAGTAACTACTTTCTAAAAGCCACAACTTGGCCCTTAACGTCCATCCATCCATCCATCCATCCATCCATCCATCTATTTCTTTACTGCTGATTTTGAAGATTGTTTTGAAGATTCTGGAGCATATCCAAGGGAACTTGGGGGCACCCGGGAACAAATGGCACAATCACAAACAGACACACACCCATTCACACATTACAGACAATTTAGAAATGCCAGTCAGCCTACAAAGCATGGTTTTGGACTGTGGAATGAAACTAAAATACCCTGAAGCATGACGAAGAAAATCCAAACTTCACACACTAGTCGAAGGTGGGAATTGAACCTCAAACTCAGGAGGGGCAAGTCTAACATGTCAACCTCTATGAGTATGAACACATACATTCCCCTGTCCACCAACAGGCTTTTAGGTTAATATCTTAAATGATTGCTTGTTATCTTTATTTATTTTAATCCAGTACTTTGTCAGGTCGAGGACGTGTCAGTGACTGCTTCTCTATACACTATGTGAGCTTTGTAGTTAATTGAACTTTGGCTTATTTCGCTGGTCACTGCGTCTGTGCTCCTCTGCACTGATCGATAATTCCATCTGTGCCCAAACAAGTGTGGGACAAAGTGCTCTTGTGATTGCAACTGGATGATTCTTGTATCGATCTGCACCAGGATGTTTTAGTACAGTTGATCAAAAGAGATGGCTGGGCTTTCCATTTGCCCCGTGCATCCAAAGAACACATACAATTATCTCTGTGGGCTAATCAAGTCTCAGATATTACACTGAGCAAACTGGCTTCCTGCTGCTTGCCTTTCACCAGCATATGTCTATGCTGCTACCTTTTCATCTGCAATTGATATTAATGAAGAGGGTATTGTAGAGGAACTGACATTTTCTGATCTTATTCTCTTTCTCTCTGCCTGACCTTTGGAGATGGTATTATATTAATTTTTAAATTTTAATTTAACATGCTGTGGCTTCAGTAGAAGACTCTCACTCAATAAAAACAATAAATTCTGTTGGATGCACTGAGAGAAAAGTGTTGTTATAAAATTAGGAAGTGCCACTAAAGAGAGATAAAGCATTAACTTTAAGTTGCATTTGGGACTTGGTGATATTCTGTGCAGTTTTTTTAGATTAATGCACTCCCAACTCTTATTACTTACTACAGATGTCCATCACACACACACACACACACTCCACATTACCACGAGGCATATCCCGTCTGACATCACTGACTTATTGTGACAGTTTCATCTGTGCACTTAGTGCACTCGCTCCCTTCACTTCCTCTTTTTGAGCTTCACCCAGACAAGCGGAAGCCTTTACACCTACAGACACTATCCATCATCCCCTCCTTAAGCCATGCTTCATATTCGTCTCCTCTGCGGTCAGTCTGTTTTTTTCCGCTGTGGTTTTAAAGGGTGATTGCTCTTTTCTCCCTACCTTGTTCCAAACACAGTAATGGCTTGATGTATTCATAATTCAAGCATCATTGATTTGTGGTTGGAGCCGTGCATTAGTGCTAAGGTGAAAAGAAATGTATCTTCATTAGTTTAAAATGCGCACAAACACACACCATTGAGAACTCTGAGTGAAGAAGAGCAAGAGTGGATTTTCTCAAATGGTAAAATGTAAAAATTACATTTTCTATGCTTTCAGTTTTGCCAGGCAGTATCTGATCACAAACTGACTTGATTAGACTTATTTCTGTTTTGGCTTAGCGTGTAGCTGTGTAGCAATGTGATCAAATCCTGGAATTCACAGTGCAGAGAAATCACATTTAGCCAGCAAGGTTTTAGACATCTATCGGCAGACTGACATTTTCAAGGACTGTATCTGTTTGTTGATCTGGTATGATATTTACAGAACGAGAGCCTAGGTAAGATTAGAAAGTAAATAAAATATCAGATTCAGGGTCTCATCAAACTAAAACTGGAGTACAAACCCCTACTAAGAGCCTTCGGGATATAAACATATGAAAAACATTCACATTGTGTGAGGCCTGGGCATTGTTTTCCCATCAATAAGTTGCATATCCACATTGCCTTGCTGTCACATAATAATTATGTTGGTGGTTAATCAGATGTCTAAATTTATTATGTAGCTCCTGAAGTTGCTGGTGGTGAAGTTAGGACACAAAGTGTGTAAACTCAGTTTACTTTATTAGGACCACTCTTAATATTTGGAGGCAAAATACACAGAAATAATTAGAAAACAGGCATGATACATCACACAAATATAATTCATAACCAGAAAACAAGAAAAGAGGCAAGTTTTATAAACAGGAACTATTAAACAGAAAGACAAACCTCTTAAGGGTTAACACAAAACAGGTGAACACAACGTGATAGAAAAGTAGTGAAGGGACTGGAAGACAACAACGAAAGAACAAGATGTGAAAACAAAATGACATGAAAACAGCACTCAGAATCTCCTAGATACCATGAAACAAAATTCTGATCATTTTCCATTTAAGATTTCATGCCATTTGCTTCCAAAGTATAACTGAACAATGAAATGGGAACATTACTGCAATCCTCCAGTGTGCTGAATAGAATGCTTATAAGGAATTGAGATTCAAGACGGATAAAATCATATTTCATTAATAAGCATTCTAGTGCAATTTGGGACACTGAAGTTCTGTCTCGGCAGCATGGTGACATTTCTGTTGTGTTTATTCCCGAAGTAAACTTGCCTTGAAGTAATTACACTATGGGTCAGCATCTAATTAATAAGCTAGAACAATGCAATCAGTCATCACAAACAGTTGTGAGACGCCACGCGGCTGGCAGGGGCTGAGTCTATTACTATTATTAGTGCACTGTCGCATGCTAAGCAGGACGACTTTTTCCTCCTGTCTGGCCGTTTAAATTTACATTATTCATGCGGCAGAAATTTTTTGTTATCCACAGTGAAGCAGAATGTAACCCAAAAATCTACTTAATACTGCTGAACAGTTGGAGGGTTCAACACCTGGCTGTGTAGGGAATTTGACCTGACAACCTTCTGGTCCCTGAGCTAGCACTCCAGTAAGCTAATTACAACACACAGGTGGTTTCAGGTGTTAGAGATCATCAAGTATTATGAATGTGTGCAAAGATCTTACAGTGATGGGAATTCTGAAGCTTTTCAGTAAGTGAAATAATTTGGCTCAGTTAAACAGTACAGTAAGAGTCTACGCTCTGACTTCCTAAGCGACTCCTTGATTATTTATTCTTTCAGCAAGACAAAGTCATCATTGACTTTCTTTGCCTAACTAGGACTAAAATTGTTAGTGAAAACATATGCCTCTGTTTAATGAACACACTCAAATTACATTGTATTGTATTTTATAAAATGAATTTTAGAGAAATTCATTCATCCTTTAGAGAGACACATTCATCCTATCATGTGACTCCTGTTGCCACAGCCGGCCACATTTGGGACACTAAAGAACAAATCTGTTTGAGGGATATCATAATCCCTTTTGCCAGTTGTCACACTAGAGAGACTGGCAGTTGAGGGCACCAATGAGCTCTTGTATGTGAAAGAAGGCAAATAGCACATACTCTGAGTAGATTACGCCAAATGAATGAATGATGAATCTCTGATACGCCTTGAAAAGATTTGGTTTGTCTGGCTTCATGCGTCTTGGAGAAACCATGTGAAGCTTCACACTCCCTGGTTGGTAGATGTTGTATGACAGCTTTTTTGGGGACAAAATCAGCAAGGGACTACAAATGTACATTGAGAAACAAAGTGTCGTGCTACTGTGCCTGCTGTGCCTGTGCTTCATTTATACTTATCATGATAAATGATTTCCCCTAATATCATTTACATACAGTACATCTTCAACAAGGATTTTTCTCTGTGTTTGTGTGTGTGTGTGTGTGTGTGTGTGTGTGTGTGTGTGTGTGTGTGTGTGTGTGTGTGTGTGTGTGTGTGTGTGTGTGTGCATGGTGCAAATCATTCCTTTTCCCCAGTCATAGGTAAGTAGGCCAGACAGAGTAAGTAGGCCCAGTTTCCAATAATGTCTCAGGCAGAACCCAATCCTTTTATTTATGTTTGCCATTTTTATTGCTTAGACAAAACAATTATTTATGCAGTTGACCTCCAAAATCCAGGATTCAGCATCCAGGCAGCATATTGACACTAGCTATTGATAAAAAAAAATTGAAAATGTTTAATTTTTCCAAACCACAGATAAATGATTGCATTGTGAACTCCACATTTCCAAGTTGGTGGAACTTTCTGATTTAGGTTTCTATTCCATAGTTAATCACTATGTGTAGGCTAAACCTATGTTGATTTAATAACCTCTATTCTTCTGGAAAGGTTGACCAATAGATTTTGGACCGTGAAGCATTTTTGAGGTCAGGCACTGATTCAGGTGAGGAGACCTAGGTTCATTATTTGCCGTTTCAGTTCATCCCATGGTGTTCAGTGGGGTTGGGGGCAGGGCTCTGTGCAGGACACTCGAGTTTCTAAGTGGAGTTTGCTTTGTGCTCAGGTGCAGTGTCATGCTGGAACAGGTTTGAGTGTGATGGCCAAGTGTCCATAGGCTCTGACCATATATTGTACAATGAGAGAGAGAGAGAGAGAGAGAGAGAGAGAGAGAGAGAGAGAGAGAGAGAGAGAGATGAAAGCTAGTGATTGACAGCTCATGCACATGAGACTGCATACTTCCTGCCTGTTAAAATAGAGCGGTATGTCTTCTCGAGAGCGCTGGGTTTGTCTTCTACACGGATTCATCTCAATGGGCCATCCTCATGTTGACTAAAAGCAGTTAAGAGCCTTTGCTTCCTCCTTCCGGCGAGTCTGATGGACGCTGACGTACTCAGTGGGATTTAAGTACTAGGGCCTACAACTTTCTTGTCATCTCATTACAGCAGAGATTCTCGGGGCTCTAACCTGCTCATATTCACCTGGTCAAAAGTCAGTAGAGTTTCATGTGGACTTTCTAAAACCAGCTAGATAAGAAGAAATGTAGGACTGATTACTAATTATGTTAGTAAATGTAACAAAGAAATTGTAAAAAGTAATTGCAACAAGTAATTGCAGCAAACTAATTGTAAGAAAGAAACTGTAGAAAATTTATTGCCAGTGTAATACAGTAATTGTAATTGTCTGCAACACGGAAAATGCAACAAAGAAATTGTAACAACCTAACTGTAACAAATGAATTGCCATCGGAATAGAGACTTTCTAGCAACATGATTGCAACGAAGAAATTGTAATACACTGATTGTATTTGTTATTGCAGCACATTGTAACAAAGAAATTATTTCCTGTCTGTATGCAGTGATATATGATATGAAGCTTCACTGGATTCATTTTGCAGCAAAAGAGTAAAACTACCATTTATGACCTGCTCATCATAAAGCCAAAGATGCTTTCCTTTTGCTAATGCATGTGTTCTAAAGCATTTTCATTTCCTGTGTGCATCTGTGCCAGTGGGTAAAGTAGGAAGAATGAATGGCTCCTGCTGATCTGAGACCTGGCCCTGGGGTTGACCTTCTCTACGATAATTTCCCAGAGATTCTGACTCCTTGTGGTCAGCTAATTAATAATTCAGCTGCCACGTTATCTATCTAGTTCATAGAGTAAGAATGAGTAGAAGGAAAGTGCTTTTTGAAACAGCAAGTCTACTCTCTTGGCCTTCTCCATACTTTGCTTTCACACTCCTTTGAGCTCCACGGGGTCATCACCCCAATAGCTAGCTGTCAAACACGGTTTGTGTTTTGCTGGTTGTGTCTTGGCCAACAAAAGCTTTCTGACTCTGGAGAGTATCTTCCAGGGTGGAAGGATAAAAGCAACTCCAGAGCCAGGCTTGCATTTTCTGGAAGCTGTTTGAGGTAATGAGTTTTTATTATAGGTTGTCCACTCTTGTTTTTCAAAATATATTTGGGTTGGGTTTTTTTTTATTTTTAATTAGTTAATTACAGGTTGCTTATATTGTCTCATTTACCAAGCTATAATCATGGTTTTGTTGTTGATTCTTCTTATTAAAGATTTCAGTCATGACAATTCTGACCATATTTTTTTTATATATTTACAGCAGATTGTAACTGTAAAAAAAAAAAAAAAAGGGAAAAAAATGGTAAGTAAAAAGGTTGAGATTCATTCTGAGGAGCCTCCACACTCAAGTCTCATTATCCAAGACAAAAACATGGAGGAGGGGTTGTATCCTTGAGCAACATATTGTGTCCGTATTGAGTGGAGTGTAATTCTGTGCGGCCTCCAATGGCGCCAGTTAAAGGGCCTTGTACACTCAGCTTCTCATCACTACTCCTCTCAGCCTGGTTGAAATTGTCAGGAATACTGAGGCCAAGGCTGTGTTTCTGCACTTTATGAAAGATCAACATATTCTCCAGCCAATCAAACCAATCCAGTATGTCCTTCAATGTTCTAGACCATTTACACAGGTTTATAGTAAATGCAAACATTAGGGACTTCATAGAGAATGCTGGTGGTTAATAGTGACATTGTTGCTGTTTTATGAAAAATTATAGCTATTTGTTAGTGATTGTTGGTGTTTGATAAAAATATATATAAAACATTAGTGTTTTGTGGTAAGACTGCTGCTGTTTGATGGCAATTGTTAGTGGATATGAGCCTTGGTTTTTTGATGGAGAATGGAATTGTCTGATAAAAAATCCTGGTGTTTGGTGGAGATTGTTGGTGGTTGACTGTAAATGTTTTGGTGCTTGACGTCTACACACAAAATATTTGGTGGCAAGTTTATTTTATTTGTTAGCCAAAATTATATTGGGGCAATACGATTTTCCTGCATCCAAATAATTTTCATTACCATATCATTAAGTTCCTTGATTATTGCAAAGTTTGTTATACACTAGTTAAAAATGCGTGGTACAGTACTACTTGGCCCCAAACATGATTTGGTATATGATCCAATTAAAGGGAAGTCTTTGTGGTGTGTCTCACTGTTTGTCAGTCCTCAGCAGAGGGTAAAATTAGAAATTACTTTCATTGATCTTTTCCATTGTTTTGTATGGCTGCGAACCTCTTGTGGCTCTTAGCTGATTAAAAGGCCAGATTTGGAGATTGGAGGGGTTTTGTCATACTGTTTGTTAGAAGCCACTATTACAGTTTTTATCAGCCATGAAATAGAAGGCAAAGGAGAAATGGTATTTTAATTTTCTGAACTATGCTAATGATAGCCCCTATTTGTAGGAGCTTACGTATGTTTCTGTAGGTCGGTATTAAAGTGTACCGATTAACAGAAAGTGATTCATGGCCTTGAGGTCTTGTTATCGCTTCCCCACACTTTGTGAAGAAAAACAAATGGTAACATTTTCAAGCCAGTCTGAATTCTCAGGAGCAATTTCAAAGGGTATTGTTAGCTATGTAGTTATTTACAGTTATGCTTTTTCAATAAAAGTTGGTGTCAGAGACCTTATTTATAATATTGAGACAAATGGATACGCAGCCATGAAAGGCACTTGGCTGATTAACTTGCCTGCGATGGCTTTTTATCTGTTGCCCATTTGATGTATTACGTCTTTTTAAGGCTCGGTCGAATGCAATCACAAGCTGTTTCATTGCACAGGGCTCTTAGATGCACAAGATTGCCTGTCGCTTCCCTGGGGAGGTGCTCCTTCAAAATTATTGACTGCCGGACGGTGAGGGAGTGTGCGAGCCGAGAATGTGTGTTTACGTATGGGAAGGAAGGGTCATTAAAAGGACAGAGGTCAAAAAATCAGAATGTCAATCCAAATACCTAATGACTAATGTGTTTTTACAGTTAAAATAATTTATCGTATATGAAATGGAGCAGGACAACCTTGTGAATTCAGGCGCATTATTATTCAAAAACTGTTTTGCATTTACCTTTGTATCCTGACT
This sequence comes from Tachysurus fulvidraco, assembly GCF_022655615.1. Lineage (NCBI taxonomy): Eukaryota > Metazoa > Chordata > Actinopteri > Siluriformes > Bagridae > Tachysurus > Tachysurus fulvidraco. Next base: position 30,676,545 of record NC_062519.1, read on the forward strand.
GTGGCTAATTCTCTTTCTTTGGTTATGTTATTTGATGAGAAAGCGCAAGCAAAAAAATTCCCTTCCCCATGCTTGGCCCCCAGAGCTGAATGTAGCAAGACGGCTGACTCAGGTTTCTCTAACTAACTCGTATTGTGTAGAGTGGACTTTGTGGCCGCCCTCTTCATGCCCTGTTGCTAGAGTGCTAGTGGGGAATTTCCTGGCTCTTCTAAAGTTGTGAATGGCCTGTGTTTCCCTGCCAAAGCACAGCTGCATAGTCTCGCCAGGGGTCCTTGCCCTCCACCCTTCAGTCGCTCTCACTGTGACTGACAGTGATTGTCAGGAGCAAGTCTGCCTTCAAGTAAAGTCTCAATAACTACATTTTATTGCCCGAGACTAAACAGTGTCTTCCAACTCTTCCAATGCCAGCCCAGCGGAACACATGGCAATGTCCTTATAGTGGGCCTCTTAAGCACAGAATCAGTAATTGCCTTTACTTGATGCATTATTCACTAACGAAACCAAGCAGTGTTGAAACAGAAAATTGAATGTCAATCAGGTAAAGGGTAAAACATGGGCATGTGAATTTGAACCTGCTCTAAATTCAATACATTATACATAAATTATTACAAAATAAATCAAGAAAAATGTCTGTAAGGACCATCTCAGTATGGTCCATATTGCTTCTTTGTCCATATGAAGCTCTGGAGAGGTCTGAATGCCATCGACCACTGACAGGGGTCAATAAAACAAGAGGCCTGCTCTGTGAGGAGAAACAGCAACATGCACTCCGTGTTTGACCTTGGCCCCGCCTCTCCCTGCCACAGCAGCAGTGCTCTTCCATTACTGTGTCATAACAAAAGCGGAAGGTCCTGCCCTTTTAAACAGGCTAATGCCCCCCTGGGGCTGATAATATATAGCTAATCCTCTTATCCTCTGTTAGGGAGGATACCTCTGCAGTAACATTGCTAGCAGACTTAGTTATGTTCCTGCATCTTCTTTCAGAAAAGACTGACACAAAATCCTGGCACTGATATGCAGTAATGCAATCCTGTAAAATTGTTAAGTTTATCTCAGAACCAACACCAAAAGTTGCTGTTAAGTAATCATGCCAATGCTGAAATGATTATGCCAATGATTATATTGTTATACATTGTGATCACAATATGTATTCAAATGTTAAACATTGGATGTCATGGATAATTCACGATAATTAATCAATTCATTTAAAAAAAGTCATAATCTTTGGATATGGCTGACACCAAGAGTTCTCAGAACAATAAGAAAACAAAACTGAAGGTTGGTCAGGATGTGCAAGCAAGACAATAACTAATTACGATATGTTAGAATAACCATTTGCATATTGCTAGACTCATTGATATTTGGATTGCAAAAGTTAAACTGAAAAACAAATTGAGTTAGCCTCAGCAGAGGCACAGTCACGGCACAGGTGTCTGGCGGTCAGTCGGGTGTCAGTTTATGGTATGTGGAAGCTCTCACTTTACCTGTGAGTCTACATCCTGGTCTTCAACCATGGCCATGAGCTGTAGGTCGTATCCAAAGAATAATATGTACAGACAGTGGAAAAGAGGTTCCTCTGCAGGGGTGCTGGACTTACCCACTGTTATAGTCTGGGAGTCTCAGACAGAGTAGTGATGTTGCTAATTATGAGCACCTTACAAGGATTGCCCACTGGTAGAGCTCATTTACATTTACAGCATTTGACAGCCACCCTTATCCAGACAACTTATATTTATTTCATTTCTATAACTAAGCAGTTTAGGGTTAAGGGCTTTGCCCAAGGGGTAATCTGTGGTAGCTTGGCAGTCATGGGATTTGACCTTAAAACCATCCAATCAGTAGTCCAACATCTTAAAGACTGAGCTAAATATTGAGCTGGCCACTGATCCTAATGTAGACCCAGGACCTGTGCAATTGGCAATGTCTGGGGCTCTAAATGTGGATAGAGAAGTATGCTGCATGTTATTATGATTACGATATCCATGTTAATCTAATGATGCATACCAAGTGAGGAAACTATCCTGTTTATTTGTGCTCGTTGGAAAGAGAAAGCAGGATTTGAGTGCCGACATAAAAATTAGCTAAATAAGGGATCAATTTTAGTTATGCAAGAATGAAGGATGTGGTCCAAGCTAAGCTTACTAATTTAATTACTTTGTGTTTAAGATTTACTAATCACTTGCTGTATAGTAAATATTTTCCAAGAGGTTTTTATATAGCCAAAAAAAAGCAAATCATCTGAACAGTGTTGAGTGACTTGGTGTCAGCGGTGCAAGAGCTGGTCATAACACTCCATCTTGGATTAATTCAGCATTTGTCCTAGTCACCCAAAGTCTTCCATACCTTCAAAGTGTAACATTGGGTGTTTATTTCACTCCTTTGTGTTGACTTCATATCCACTTGTGTGTTCTAACATCACACAGATAGATGTTTCAACTATTGACAAACACGTGTGGTGGCATTTGTTAAGTCGTTATCGATTGCATCTGTGAATTCATATGAGTGACAAATAGGATGGAAATACGATGATGGATGAGCAGGAATCCTATAGCACTGCTATATATTTTAGCAGGATGTCAATGCTGTGGAGATAAGCACCATATATTTCTATTTTTGACAGGAGGTGAGAGAGGAGCCAAGTCGGAATGATTACCACTATGAGGAGTACAAATAAGCACGACTGGACAAGATATACAGAGAGAAGATCAATCCACATAAATGCCTCCTTTTACACGTTGCTCGTTTAAAATGCTGGAAATTGAATTTAGATGAGTTGCATTCCACTTATGGTAATGGCCGCTGCCTTTCCGCTCATCTTTGAAAGCACTTTTACTCTGCGCTCTTTCAGGTTTGAGCCTATCGAGATTTATGGGTTAGTGATGCACATCTCGATATGTGTAGGAAAAAAGACTTGATTAACTGTATTTTCTTTAAAGTGCTATTTATAGAAGAATATAAATGAGAATGAAATGTACATTTACATAAGATGAGCACAATGTGTTTGTTCTAATATGCTTTTGCTTATCAACAATAAATTTATTCATAGCTTATTCATGGCTTATTCATAGGGAAAAGTATGACGGAGGATGCATAATACATAGTGTCGTTATTTAGCAAAGGAAATTTATAATTGTTGATATGGTGAATAGTTGTTTATTTAACATTTACAAGGAATCTCCAGTGCCATTACTGAATAATTTTGGTATTTGTTGATGAATGTTAGTATTTTATGATCACTGTCAGCATTTGAATGTGAAAATGTTTGTGTTTGATGAAATTTGTTGGTATTTAAAGAAGAATATTCATGTTTGATGGTAAGAATGTTGGTTTTTAATTGGAACTGTTGGGGTTGATAGAGACTGTGGTGTTTCATGAAGAAAATGTATGTTTAACAGTATGTTTGAAGTTTGTTGGAAACTATTGGTATTTGATGTAGAATATTTATGTCTAATGGCGATAATGTTGGTGTTAGACAGAAAATGTTGGTGATTGATGTTAAGAATGTTGGTGTTTAATGGAAAATTTTGAAGAAGAATGTTTGATATTGACAATGTTGGTGTTTGATGGAAACTGATGGTAATAATGATGGTGCTTAATGAAGGTGTGTAATAAAGACTTTTTTTTTTAAACTGTTGTTTTAAGGATGTGGAAGTGAAACAATATTTTGCTTTCTTGCATCACTTTGTATATTACTGAGCCTTGTATTTGTATCACTTACAAAAGTAGCCATGTGGTCTGGTGTTTATGACTTGGTGGCTTTTCTTATAGCTACAGTACGCATTTTCTGATTTTTCTGAGGTATTTAATATTTATGTACTAAAGATACAATCATTATATATCATTAACAAAAACACAATTTATAATGACTCTTTTATCTCTATGCAATTTAACAGTGAAATAGGCTCGGGCATTTCACACAAAAGAGGTGAGAGAAGAAAGAGTAAAGAAGGTGAAAGGTGTAGTTTCCAGGAAAACCGCATGAATCTGATAAAAGTTTTTCATCAGCAGTGCATGAAGTATAATACATGTATTAATATGTTTGTGTATTTTGTAGTCCAAGAGCTTGAGAACTGGTCAATACCATTCAATTTGGATGGAAATATTAAATAAATTGGTTCATCGATTAATGCTGATGAATATTGGAGTGGGGATGTTAGGATCTATTTCAGGTTGCCATTACAGTCTTTTTCTGCTTGATAGTATTCAGGGTGGGTTAGATCATGTTTTTTCACCCAGAAGATGGGTAAATGTCATTTTACCAACTACAGGAAATTGTGTTTTGTTTTATTTGGGGGGTTTTAGGTCAAGTGATTAATATGAATGAGTTATGAGAGTTATGAACAGAAGTATCACACAGATATACAGCATATCTATCCATATATCTGATCACTACACCTTTAGCCATAGTATTTTTTATGATAAGACTTGAATAAAATGATTAAATAACAACACAAGGTTGATACACCGACTCAGTCTTCCAGTCCTATAGGTAAAAACGAGAATAACAGAGTTTAGTGTTAAAGGGAATATTAATAAAATCTAACCATGTTGGGTCTGCATGTTTTTATTTTTATCAAGGAGAAATTCTTTCAGGATCGATTCAGCACTGGAGGGCTTTTGGGAGATCAGATAATCTGCTTGCTCTTTAGTTAGTGTTTATTCATGCACATGATGATCGTTCCTGAGAGAGCGCTATCAAAGCTAATGATGACTCCATAAAGGCTAATGAAAAAGTAAACAGCAGTGAGTGTGTTGTGGTTTTGTCTCCACTTTTTTGAGTAATAAGTAATTGAAAGAACCTTGCAGAGGAAAGACATGCTAATCAATATGTGAATGAATGAAAAAGCTAAGTTGAAGTTAGCCATTGTGCGCTCAAGTCTCCATTTCAATCAATGTGCTCGGATGACGGTTCATTGTGAGGCAGTGTGTGAGAAAATCTTCGTTTCACTCCAAATGATCTAACCGATATTGTGAACTATGATAGTTGGATTTACTGATGCAAGAGTTTGCTATGCTGTGGCATCAGCATTTGACTCAGACTGATGGAGAAGTAATTCCTGTGCATGTTTTTTTTTCCTCTATCCAGATCACACCCCTATCATTCTTGGTCTCTTTTTATTCTGTTTACACACTGAAAACACTGCATTTGTTTCTCTTATGCTTACAGGTTTGATCCTTGTTGAAGGAAATGCTAATTTGCTAATGGCTAATCGCACTTTCAAATCCTTTAAAGACTTCTCTTTTAGAGGATTTCACTTAAATGAAAACAATAATAGTAGTAGAGGAGAGAGAAGTTTGGAGCTTTGGCATTAGAGTTAAATGGGTTTTCCTTCCAGATGGTTCTGTAAAACTTGCTTTACTGCTGTGGTGCTACACAGTTTTTGCATATGGCTTTCCAACTTGAGCGTTGAGTGGCCAACCCTCCCGGATAATTAGGCTCAGTCTCCCAGGATTGAAAATTTGCATTTCTGGTTTTTCGTTTGTTTTTTTCCAGGTGAAACAATAATGCCGCCTAGCATCACACAATTATTTTCATATAACAGCATGTCCCCAAGTGTTTTAATTCTAACATCATTTATAAATGTAATTTATCTATTCTAATTTACTAAACCATCAATATTTGGCAATTGTGGGAAAAAGAATCTAGGCTAGTGAGAGAAGCAGATTTATGTCCTACAATCTGGAGTTTAGCCCTGTATTCACAGTGATTTTTTTTTATCTTATTGTCCTGATTGCTATGTTGGTTAAGTTCCTGGCTTGAGTTTAATGCAGGTTGCAATTAATTCATAGCATTCTACAGAAATGGTATAAATTTGTGTTATTTTCTTACATTTCCCGAAGAGAACAATTTCTTCATAAGTAACCGGAAAGTACGTTTAAAAAATAAATAAATAAAACCCTTACATATGGCCTTGATTGGCTGTCTGAAGAGGCAGACGTGTCCAATATTAGCCCTTTTTCTTTGATCAGTGGGGTAAGTAAGGGTGTGGGAACCACATCTGCAAGCCTCCTGGTCCTCATTATCCCCTCAAAGGAGGTAAAGGGGCCATCAGGGTTGCCTTCAGGTCTGTCAGCCGGATTCATGTTTTGATTTGTTTAATCCAGCAATCCTAAAGAAGAGAAGCACCTTCTGCTCACCCTGGCCACAGGAGGACCTCTGTCTCTCTTTTTTCTGCCTCTCTGCTTCTCTTAATTCATCTCTGTATCAGCCTTTCTTTCTGAGAATGATGAGAACGAGCTGTCACTGTCTGAGAGATAGCATCGCAAACTGACGCCCTACACAGCGGCCGTATCTCAACCCGGCCACTCAAGCATGCTTTTAGTTATCGGGGCCACCATCAAGGTCAAGGCTGATGGATCATAGAGAGGCTTTTACATTACCAGAAAGGGGAAGAGTCTGCCCATGGCCCTGTAATGCTGTATCATACCTGCAGGTTCAGATTAGATGCTATTTTAGGGAAGAAATAATGGAATCTGGAATAATGGATTAATTAACAAAGGTCAGAGGACAAAAGGTTTGTCATATATTTCCTGCTGAATCTCATTTATTCAGGCAACTATTTATTGAGAAGAACGGATTATCTGGGAATGAATTTTATAATGTGATTTTTCTTACTCTTCTCTAATTAGTTTTCTGTTATAGACGCATAAAGAAGAAAAGGATAAAAAGGATCTAAAAAGCATAATAATAGTTGGTTCAGACAAGGAAAACTATCTCAAATTCATTACAGGTTCTTCTATTGTCGCTCATAACAGGTGTATGACAGAAATGATACTCGTACCAGAAGACTCGCTCATTTTTGTGTAGTGTCACTTCACTTTGCTGTCTGGCTAACTGACTATATTCATGTGCTTGGCATATCCTCTTTGTACACTGCACTCTAGTTTCACTCTAATGTTGATATGTCTGTGTTTCATTTGTACTTATTTATTTTTTTCTAAATGAGGAAAAGCTTCCCTTGATGGTGTGTACTGTATAACACTGCTCTGTGACAGTACGGGTATTTATTGTTTTTGCAAAATCATCAACAGTGGAATATAATGCAGTGTTACTGTTATGTTTTCTTAACATTTTTTCCTCTTACTGCATGTCTAGTCTATTTTGTACCCTTACAGTTTCTTTTCTTTTTTTTTTTTTGAAGGTGAGTCAAAGAAAAGTGACATAAGTTAGAATTCGAACCAAATGTTTGTTATTTTTTAGAGGGCTCCTGCCACTCATTGAGCACTGGAACATTTGGACTGAGGAGAATCATTTTGCACAAAATAAAAAATAAGGTTTTTCGGTTACTCACCATCGTAGTCGAGAATGGTACATAAAATAATTAACCACTATATTTGCATAGCCTTCAGAAACAAATTCATTCCTGTTATCACTTACATTATAGCAGCTATAAACAGCTGGTCTCTGATCATCCTTTCTTTTTTCACCCCTTTTGTGAAATTAATAAGATGTAGAATTTGATGTTACAGAAAACAAAGTTTTCTCTGTCCGTATATAAACATCTAATCATAAAAAACAGCACCATTACACATGGTTTATAACATGTTTAGGTGGAGTGTCAACCGTACATGTTCCTGTGTATGTCGTTACTATGGACAGAAGAACATGCTAGAATCAGTGCATTAATATAAACCTGTATTTGCTCTATTGCCAGAGCTCGTAGATAATTACAACTTTTGAAAGTATGTACTATTTACAGAATAGATTGAATAGTTTGAAATGTAATAACATTCATTATGTTATTACATAACATTATTATTTATGTCATTTCAGTCCAATTTCTTCAAACCCCAGTTCAGACATTATAATCAATTTAAAAATATATGAGCATGAACAGATTAGCTATTTCTTTCTCTGTTACTTCCAGTTTCAGAGGACGCCAGCAAAGAACCAAAGTCAAGGTTCTGGAGGATTATCATGGCTGTCAACGGCACTGTTTCAAGTTACTCTGTGCACCTTGCTAAATGGGTTTAAATTTTTAATTTGCTCAGGAACAAAGATCACATCATTGGAGGATAGCGTAGCGGTAATTTATTTAAGACGTCCTCTCTGTGGGGAGAGTGAGAGTTATTTTTGCTTCAGCTGAGGAGGAGAAGCGGATATGGAAGGTCTCGCCTGTCTCTGCGCACCTGAAGGTCACGCCATGAGCCACAGCGGGTAAACAGAGCAATCAGAGCAAAACAGTTTGCTTGAATAACGTGCTGTGGGACATGGGAGAAGCTTTGAATGCTGACATCTTTATTGAAGAACGTAAAGGAGCAAGAAGAACGTTCATGACATTTCAAGCAATTTCAAGGCTCTAGATTGAAGGAATAGTTTATGCAATTGTTGTAACTAGAACTTTATGTCCTAGCAAGATACCCAAGCAAGTGTGTGTGTGTGTGTGTTTGGGGGGGTGGGGGGTGGAGTTTGTCCTGCACTTAAAACATATCTACTAATCATTTGAATCCAACACTACTAAAGAAGCAAACAGGTTTGAGATCAAAAAATAATTTGGACAGTGCTTGTGATCCACTGCAAAATATTAAACCCTTCCTGATTTTAATTTCAGTAAAAGCCTCCCACTGCCCTTAATTAACATCTCGAACACTTTTTTTCCCCATGAACACACCACCAATATAATCAGCATTACATGTTAATGCATGTGCATAAGCACTGATCAGAAGCAATTTATTAAATTTGCCATCAAAGCCACCACTTATCCACGGTAGGGATTTTTTTTCCAGCTGCTGGACTTTGCTAGTGCTTTATCATGCAGTTCATCCTTAATGAGTGTGGATTAAAGAGGATGATCCGAGCTTTGCAATCCGAGACTTGCTCCAGTCCTCTAGAGGTCAAAGTCCAAATCCTTTCGAAGCAGATATTTTAGATTTTAACAATATTTTTTTTAAACACCAACCCGTGGTGATGAAAGTTACACTCCTTCCATGAGTGGATAAACAGTGACCATAGGTAGTAATTTCCCACACAAATTTGGCAAATTAAAAAAGCTACAACGGCTGATTTTCAGCATACTTAACGAATAGTTGTCTGGGGGTCGTTTACAGATTTACAGATAAAGTCTAATGGTGATACTGTTGACTTCACCGATATGTGAACAGTCTGGGTTTGTACCTTGAAAAAGCCCTTCATAAACAATGAAAAGCAAGCTTGGCTGCAAAAGGGAGTCATAATTGAGTGTGTATGTGTGCATGTGAATGATTTATTGTAATTAATCCACCAGTCCCAGTCCGCTAGCCTGAACACAGATGTGGCCATGTGCTAGTGAGCTGATACAGTGTCACCGAAGGACACTGGACATTAAAGCAGAGCTTAAAGCCTTTGTTCAAATTTGTATCTCAACATTATTGGAGTAACTTGACGAAATTTATACTAAGGTACATTAACTATGTGGTTATGCGTCTGTGTTAACAGAATCATGATTATTCAACTAGTAAAATAAATGAAAGGAAACGTACCAATATTTATCCATTTATAGTTACATTTAATGTTTTGGACAGAAGTTCATTTTATCACTTACATTATGGCAGCTGTAAATAGTCATTCCTTCACCAGCTTCCCTTTTCCTCTCCCTTAAAAAACAGCAAAAAGTTATCTCTGGAAGATTTTCTCATGTCAGGCACGAAAATAAAAAAATACAGCTCGTTTTAAACATGAGAAAATGTCCTTACAGGAAACTTCACCATTGCAGAAACATTAAATTCTGTTATAAAAGTATTACATAATCAGAATACAAAAATCAGCAGTGCTGTGGTATTAATTATAGTTCTCAACCCGAACACATTTATGTTATTTTATACCGTACCTTTATAAAACTGTATTAAGAAGTTTCTCTGGTTCCAAAAACAACTTTGGCTCTGTGTTGATTGCAAACTTTTGGAGAGGAGACTTGGATTGCATTGTGTATGACTTGGAGAAAAAAAACTTGTGGCAAAGAAATAAAAAGCAATGTAACTATAAAGTTACTCTGATTCTGTCTTGGCTGTTGTCAGTGCGGTGTATTTAATATCTTCAAATTATTCATTTCAATCATTCAGCTTTTTCAGTTCCCTTTCATTGTAGGCCCTCCAGATTCATTTTGACCCTGACCCATTTTGATGATTATTATTCAGTCTTTCCAGAGAGCTGCTGCTTAAATAATGAGTGATTTTGCACTTATCTGTACCAAACATTGTCACTAATGCAAGTCTGAGTCAGAGCGGCTGGAGCCAGGGAGAAATTTACAAGCCGAGTGATGCCGTTTGGGAAGCGTCGGCTCAAGAGAACAATGAATTAGTAGAGTGTATTGGTGGTGTGTTAGACAACTGGACTGTGGCTTCATGTCTGTCTCTCTAAGTGCATGGGGATGATCACTTCCCTGTGGTTTATCATTGTTGTTCTGTGTAGGCCTACGTTCACAGTACTTGGCATTTGTTCTCAGAGTCGACGCCCACTATCGTCTTCTGGTAAATTGCTGTGTGAAATCTGTAGTGCTGTAACTGCCAGTAAGCCTGTGCTACAAAGTGTTGCTAGAAATTAGCTTAACGTAATTCCATATGTGCAGCCTGGCCGTGACTGAGCGTCGTGCATCCGGCATGATAACGAAGCGTTCATACCATTCGTATGTTACCCAAAGACTTGGCTTCTGAATCATATCCTTGCCTGCAGTGTCACTGTCACGCCTTAACGGAGGATTTGTTTTCAAATCTGTTTTTTATATTCTAACCCATTTACTAGCATCTCTGTGTGAAATGAATGTTGGTACAGGCCAAACGAATGGTCATGTTGTATCGCTTTTATGTCCCAGAAAAAAAAAGCTGAAGAGTGAATCACTGAGAAATTTTGTATGAAGGATGTTAACCTCACAGGTATCCAGATCTGTGTGCCATCTAAGAACATAGAAGGTTAAAAGTGACTATGGAGAGATTTTTTTTTATTAATTAGAGTCATATGGCAGCTATATCAGACAGCGAACAGGGGAAATGCTTTACAACTGTTAAATTACCCCTGCAACCTCATCACGTTAACTTAATTTTGCATTAATTTGTCAGAGTTAAGTCAAAGTTCTGTCCAGTGAATCTAATCTTTGCCCTGTATGTTGCCTTAACTGCATTGAACAATGGATGAATTATTATGAATATAATTGATTTCATACAAATTGTTTATTGTGAATGTTAATAATAGATAGATAGAGGTGAAGCAAGCACCATCTATAGCTCCTCTGTGTGTGCATGTGTGTGTGAGTGAGTGAGTGAGTGAGCGAGCGAGCGAGTGAGTGAGCGAGTGAGTGAGTGACAGAGACTCAGTCAGTGGAGCACAGTAGGAGGCACTGGGTAATATACTAATATATTTCAATGTTAATATAGGCCTGTGATTCCCTACACAACTTTTATAGAAAACTCCTAAGATAATCTGATTCAAAACTTTAACAGCACTTTGATATAAATACCAATAAGCAACAAGAGCCGAGCTGCCCGGTTCAGAGAGTTGGGCTCAGTGATTCATGTACATGATCTAAATGTCCCTCAGTGCAGAACAAACAGGTCCAGGGTCCGAGGGTTGGAGTATGTCTCAGGCTGGATGCATGTGTTTGATATGTTGTTGTAGGTTGGACAGGTTGGTGCAGGTTAGAAGTGAGGAGTTAGGGGTTTAACTCCTTTAGATGTTAGGTAGAGTTGGATCAGATGCAGCTCCACCCCCCTGGACTTTAACTTCTGCAGCGATGATTATCCCACATTGTCTGGGGTTTTATTCATGGTAATTGTTGCATTGTGGGGAATGTGATAGTTGAAGGAGGGTTTGTTTCATAATTCTGTGAAATAGTATAAAATAGTATTTAAATCAAAACATACTAAATTCAGATACTGAATACAGATTGTTTGTAATAGTATAAAATAACTGTGGTATTTTAATTACATGTGTGAGCACTTTGAATGAAGTGTTTGCCATATGGATGGATTACAATTCATAATTTTTGAAGCAATTAGAAGCATTTGGGCACTAAATAAAAAAAAACTGAATAAATCATAATTTAGTCCAGTATTCAAAAACCACATTGGTGAAGCAACACAGTTTTTCTTCTCTAATTTCCCAAGAGTGGCTGTTCATAGTAGCAAGGCTTTTGGAGTACCAGTTCATCACAGATCCACCATCTCCCAATTTACCATACCCCATGATGCTTTGCCATCTGTCGCTACAGTGCTTACGTTCTACTCCAGCATGTTTGGAGCCGTGAGAAAACAAATGTGATTGGTCTTTTACTTGGGTGTTGAGAGAGAAACAGGATTCAATGCTCCACCCGTGTTATATAATTCATCGTGCATCTATTGATAGCTTTCTAACTGCGTTCTACTTTGAAGTTAGCATTAGCATATTAGTTATGTAACCATCTAATCAAATCTTTACTTGCTTTAAATAACACTTTATGTGGATTACTTGTACATCATTGTGCACAATTCAGACTTTTCCCATGTGATGTGTGATATTTTTGATAGAAAGAACCGTTTGATAGCCTGGGATTGGTGTTAGCATTAGCATTGGGGTCTGTGTTATATAATAAAACATTACTCATTGAACATATCATCAACTAGCATGGTAGAATTAGCACAAATATAGAATGTGATAGACAGGAACAACATGTGTGTGTTTGTGTGTAGAGTAAATTGCAGTACATTAGACATATTCCCAGGACAAGGCACTTGGCAAAGATGCTTATAAGGACGCAGTGCAGCCCCACAGCCCTCAGGGATTGCTCTCTGCCGTTAGCTGTTATGATTGGCTTGGCTCGAATTAGAGAACCCTGCCAGGAAGAGGAATCATGTCCGGGCTGGTTGTCGTGGAAACCGTGCCCCACGAGATTCCTGGGAAGAAAGAAGGAAGGATGAGAATGATGAGGGAATGATGAAACATCAACATGATATTAACTTCACAGTGCTAACATTCAGTAGCCGATGTCTGGTTAAAACAACAACAACAACAACAACAAAAAAAGCAATACACATTTATTACTTTTCTTCACCACAAAAGCAAGAGACGTGGTCATTCAATTGAAATGAAAAAATTATTCAATTGATCAGAAGTAAACCATCATGTAAATAACCAGTTTTTGCCATCAGGAGCTAGAATTTGAATTGCTGCCCAGCCAATTTCTGTTTGCTACTGGAATCAGTGCTGGTCTAACTTGGTGTGAGTAAGTTAGCTGTCCGCTGAGCTCAGGAGAAGTTTACAGTAGCTTGACAAATTGGGATGATTTTTTTTTCTAAATGGAACTTGAAAAGAATGGATGCTAAATTCAATCAAGTCAACTGATATATTGAGTACAATTACTGGCAGAATGAGAGATGGCCTAAATGAAAATATAAGGAGTTTTTCAAGAGTTTTACTCAAGTAAAGTGTAAAATACCTCAAATAATATGCTGAAAGAAAGTAAAAGTGCACAAGTGTTTTCCAGCCTTGCCATCGAGTACTGCATTACTACAGGATTTATCCTGTGTTTAGGAATATTGAAAGCTCTATAGCTTCACTACAATATGTCTGAAATGTCTCCATACATTTTGTCTCCAAAAATGTTACTTTCTTTACAAAATATACCAAACATGATGGGCATTTCTTTGTAGACACACACAGTCCTCTCTCCAACTCGTGCTAACATGTCTGACGTAATGCATGTAATTGCATTTCGATGTGTTTCTGTTAAAGTGCATCACAATCTTGTGACAGATTCCTGCTCCAGATTGCAGATCCAGTCATGAGATGGATTTTAGTACCTTCTTCTCTTTTCAAAGGCATAATTTATTTGTTATATTTTTAAATGTTTAAAAAAAAAGGTTAATATCCGCAATAAATATACAGAATTATTACCAACGTAATTATTTCACCACTGTAAATAATGAACTAACAAAAATGGAATGGAACCCTTGAAGTAAGGAGTATATGATTCCACTGAGAAATGGTATAGCATTTAATGCAGATTTGCTCTTGTCTTCTCCTGTAATCAGAGCACTTGGTCACTCTAGAGCGCATTCATCATGCTGAAGTTTTGCTCTAGAGGTCTATGCATCATTAGGTAATCCTCTTCATTCATTTCTCTTCCATTCTCTGCTCTTCTCAAGGCACAGTCAACTCGGAAAGACGGAAGAAAAAGAGACGCTAAAGAGAAGAGCTGAAGTATGAAGCTACAGAGCCTTTAAAAACAACAGAGAGGTAAGAGCAGTGGATTACAGTCTAAAACAGACCCACTTCCTGTATTTTATATTTCTGCCTAGTTTCAGTCATCCATACTGGACACATTTTATTCATCATACATAATAAGGTACATTTTTATCCAACACTATCAAATTTCTGGCCAATTTCTAAAAGATTCTCAAACAAAATGCATATTCTGTTTGTATGATCTGATATTATATTTTCCATTGGCATGCATTTATTTGACTGATACTTTTATCCAAAAGGACTTAAATGAAACAGAAGACTAACAGTTTTAGTGAAAAATTGCATTTAGACAGTTTTAGACACAATTTTCCACTTACTCCAGATGTTCCTGACTTGCCAGGCGGAGTCCAACATTTTCTCCTTTAGCTTTGCTAATGTAATTTTTTTCTACAAATACGCTTTCAAATGTCCATATACTTGCTTAAAAAGTAGCTAATGGATCTCAATTTTTAGTTAATACTTTTATAAAATAGAATAAGAAGTCTTTATCTCTTCATCTACATTTAGAGTGGAATTAAATAATAATCCACATCATTTCCTGCTTCTCAGTACTATTCCATCTTACCTAAAGATGGCACACCCCAGGGGCAGAGTGATCCCAAACTGTGCTGAAGAAAATATTCCAGTTATCCAAAAGGGCTGCCTTTAAAATAATACAGCAGTCATTGTTTAAATATTAGTGAACTATTTGCTGAAACAATGAAATATTTGTTATGTGTCATTTCTTGTACTTCTAAACTTTAAGTAAAAGTATAGTATTTTAAATATTTTTCAACTGTACATGATTTTGTTTCTCCAAGTGTGTTTCTTTACATTATTAACAATGGATTTAATGCCATTCTGATGAATGGTCAAAGGTTGGGATATTTTTTAAACCCCAAGTGATTCAATGTCCAGGACTATGTTCCGGCCTTTTTTTCAGTTTTAGATTTTGTAAATGATGTTGATTTCACAGGCTATTTTGTGTAAATATTTACAGATGATCCCAAAGAAGTCTATTTTACTTCCAGGTTGTAACATTACAAAATGTAGTGTTCAAGAGGTGGAGAATACATATGCAAAGTAAAATGTGACTTACAAGAGATTTATTAAAGGGTCAAGCTGTCAAGCTGATGAGATGAGAACAGGATTACTGATCAACTATATTCAAAACAACTCATACTTAGAAGATGTCTGAATAGCTGGTCTGTCATGGCTGTAATTATGTCTCCTCCTACAGTGATCCAGTCAGATTACTTATCATCTATACCCAACCTGTTATTACCTTTACTTGGCTATGATATCAGTCCATGTCCATGCCCAGGATGTCTCAAAGGTCTGCTGTGGCTCCCATATTGACATCCTCATCACAAACACAAGACATTTTCCCATGTCTGAGTCCATCGGCATGGTTTTACAAAGCTGGAGAGAATGATACATGCTGCCGAATGGTTCGGTTGAGGCCTTAGGCTTACATCATCCATACCAAAGTGCTGATAGATGTAGTTAGTAGTAGATGTGTGTGTGTGTGTGTGTGTGTGTGTGTGTGTGTGTGTGTGTGTGTGTGTGTGTGTGTGTGTGTGTGTGTGTGTGTGTGTGTGAGTGTGTGTGAGAGAGAGAGAGAGAGAGAGAGAGAGAGAGAGAGAGAGAGAGAGAGAGAGAGAGAGAGAGAGAGAGAGAGAAGCGGTTGCTTCTGGGTGTAAAAAGCTATAAGAACACATTTTTGGTGGAGAGAATGAATATAGCAGCTGAATCTACAGCCACAGTGAGCATATTGTGAAGGATAATAACTTCAGGAGTGAAGAGCCTGGGGCTTAGGGGTATCTGGATGTATGTAGGGATAAAGTTTAACGACACACATATGGGATTAAAAAAGATGCTGATGGCAAAAACAAAGGCTTCTTCAAAGTATTGTGGCAGATTTAAACGAAAAAATCAAACTTTTTAGTGACATCAATCTTAATTAATGTGAATCTCATTGTATAACATGTGATTTATTTTACTGATATGTTGGTTTGTTTTTACTTTAGCTAACACTCTTCTCTTTAGTATAGTACCTACTGATAGTGGTGGCCTCTTGTTTCAGTTCTACTGAAGAGAGCGATGCAGCAGTGCTTTAGTCCTGTTTAGCTAGTTGTTTCTAATAACTGATCAAATTGCATACAATTTTTTTCTTCTATTAAACACCTTTGGAGCTGCTCTATCAATTTCTGTCTGTGTTCAACAAGAATAAGAGAAATACAGCACCAATCAACAACTTAGCATCAGGGTCGCTTAACATTCGGCAAGCATTTTCAGGATGGAGGTTTCCTTTAACTCTTAACTTCATACCTCAGAGTCATGAATTACACAAAGAATAATCTTCTCCTTCTACCTCATTCAGTATTTTTTTTTTAGCTAGACCTCTAGCAAAAAAGCCTAAGCACTGTTAACACATTTGTTCTTGGATTCGCCTTGAGAAGCAAATGAAGACCCAAAACTCCAAATAAAATGCATGAAAACTGGTTTGAAAGAAAATCTTTTAAGCATCTGCATGTATTAAGGGTTATCCTCCCTGATGAGCAGGGCAGGTGTGCGCTGATCATCTGTAGTGTGTGTGCACCTTGTTGAACAAAAGGATTAACTCCAGTTGTGTGGAATAAGCAGGAATCAGCGCCGCATGACACGAAGCTTTTCGCCTACGAGGCCTGCAATTAAACCAAGCTCTATTAATCTTTATGGCCTGCGCCTGAGGCATTGTGCATGGGTGTGCATGCCGGCGTGCCTGTCAGGCTGCTTAATGCACCCTCAGGGCCTCCCTTGAGTCCCTCCTCCGATCTGTACCGCACTATAAAGAAACGGCAATAAATTACCGTTATTCAATTATCAATGCTCCAGTTATTTACAGCAGTATTTAAAGAAATGTAAATGAAGCTTTGCGTGTCTGGAGGTGATGAATTTTTTATTGTGCCTGGTTATATTATTTCATGGTATTTGGGAATCAAAGGCACATTGCTTTTTAGAGGTAGCAGTAATAGAGGCACTGATTAAGTGGCGTGTCGCATACCTAAGAGGATCATTTTTTATTCATGTTCATATTTACAATCGGGTTTTGAACCAAGAGCTTGGGTTTTGTGTGTGCGTGTGTGTGTGTGTGAAACATCATATCCTAATATATTACAATAATTGCTTAAGCTTTTAGTACCATTTAAAATGTTATAACGGTATTATATCTGAAAGACAGCTTTATTCACCATGTTCTTGAACTGTCTTACTTCCAGCTCTCATTAAGTGAAATGAATTATGAGATACCTGCGTTCTTCTGATATTTTCTGAACAGGACAGGAATGATTACACTGTCAGAAAAAAAAACATTATACTAACATTATATTAGTATTATATACTATACTATATACTGTACGTTATACTAAAACATTACGATGTAACGACTTTGATATTTTGCATCACTGAACACTGAACATCTTGTTGCATGGTACAGAGACATCTTTTGTGCCTTTAGTGTGTATCTAATTTATTATGTATCTTATAAAAAACTTGTTATATTATAAACATGACTTGACTGCAAATTCAGCATATGACAAAATGGAAAATATCGATAATATAAATAACCCGATAAAAGATCTTTATGGTGCATGTTTAACAAAGAGAATGTGGTCATTACAAATGTCAGCAGGATGTCATCATTTGTGTCCCTACTAAACAATGAGCAGAAAACAAACATGCAGTGAAACTGTGGCACATTAAACAGAGCAGTTAACTTCTGTGAGAACTAAGACACGTGCTTTTCAGCCTTTCCTAGCTTTTCACTTGCCAGTGTCACCACTTTGTTCATGAGTTAAAGTGCCAATTCATGGCTCCTTGCACTCTTTTTTAATAAACACACTCACTGATACTGTTCTGCTCACTCAGGTTGGCCATCATCGTGCTGCCTATAAAAGATATCATTTTAAACACATAGAGGTTTAAAAAGGATGATGATAGCTATCAAGGTAACGTGCAGAATGATATACAGTAAATAAAAATGAAAAAAATCACCCTTGAATATTAATCTTTATTATTAACATAATTAACTTCACTTTAGTTAACTTTCTCATCTGTAGTATAATTCCTGCTGATGGTGGTGAAGCGGGCAACTCGCTTAATTTCTGTCTAAAGACATTGATGCAGCGGTGCTTTAATCCTGTACTCTGCCCGTCTCTTTTACCTTCCTAATCATTCCTGTACACTCATATTCTACTTTAATGCTAATACCATCACTGCCACCTTGTTTCTCACTAACTAGCTGAGCTTATTTACATCATATAGCTGCCTTGCATTCTTGGAACTTTCTGGAAATGGATTTCACTAAAATGGAAGACTTCCTTTTTCTGTATAAGAGGAACAGCAACCAACACAAATAGAGATAAATAAAATGTACAATGAGTCCAATGACTGAATAATACTCCATCAGTTACTCGTTTCAGCATCACTTTTGTGTTTACTACCTTATTTTAGTGCCATTTAATATAAAATAATCCTCCATAATGCTCTCTACAGGGGAGCCTCCTTTGAATACACACAATTTCTGCAATATGACTCTGTGTACAAACAATATTAATAAGTGGGAAAATAATGTCCATAATTGTACATGAGGCATGATATATAACCTAGAAACTAAATGCATTACATTGTGAATGTGATTTTTTTTTCCAAGTCTGGATCATGTGGTTAACACACGGAAACCAATGGCAGTAATAACTGCAGTTTTGGAGATGATGAGCTCTGTTAATAACTAGCTGAAGCGTGCAGTGGGTAATTCCACACAATTAAAATGAATGGTAATGCTCTGGCGTGCCCGGTCCTGTTAAAGCCATTTGAGTCCAAAGTTCAGCGTGGGCAATTTCTTTTCTTCCCCCGAATCACCCAGGTCTTTTTTTGATTAGACTCTCTATTGTGTAAGCCACAGGACTTCACTATAATCACAAACAGTGAGAGGAGGGAAGAGGGCACAGACTAATGGTGTGTGGGGTGTGTATGCATTTATGTGCCTTGCCTTGTTATTTTTTTTTAAGATAGTCTGAGTGCAGTTTCATGTTAAATGAATTTCAGAAAATGAATGCAGTTTTGTCAAATACATCTTAAACAGCATTCTGTATTAATAAAAATCAAAAATGAGAAAAACTTAGTGAGAGTTTTAAACTGGGTTTAAACCTCTCACTTTAAGTTTTTCTCATTTTTGCTTTGTTTGCATTAAAAGAGCTCATAAACCCAAGAAAAATTTCAGCTGTTTCTTATCAAAACATAAAGAATCAGGAAACAAGCGAAAAAATTTACGACAGTTGCACACCATTCAAAGTGTTGTGTGCTGGGAGCAAAATTGTGACTTAGAATGAGAATAGAATTCAGATTAAAATCTAAAGCTAAAATATTAGCTGCTTATAACATACATGATAACAGGAACAAATTTATTTCGTTAAATCGACAAACCTTTGGTAGTAATAGTAATTTTGCTTAGTATCTATTATCTCACTATCATTTTCCTGTCAGCTACACACCCACTGTTTCATTCTTTACATGGTGTATAGATTTGAGCCACAGCTATTCAAATAGACTAAACTTTCAGACTGAGTGCATGCGTAAGAACAGGTGCGTGTTCTATTCTGTGGTGTGTGTGCGTGTGTGTGTGATGATAGTAGTTGAGGCACTGTTTGCTCTACAGTGGCACGTTGTGCTGGGCCTCTGACCCACCAAGTAAACAGAACAGAAGAACCTCATACTCCAACCCTCCCCTACCAAATAAGGCCAAGACAAGCACTACACTGAGGAACAGTCTGCCACACTCCACTGCACACACACACACACATACACACACACACACACTTTCTTCACCCCTGTCTGCTTGCTCACTCACTCACTCACTCTCTTTTTTATCTCACGCTCGCTGCCTCTCGAGTTTTTTCCCCTTCGCTTCGCTTCCTCCCTGTCACTTTAAGTCTCTCATTCACCTGCTCCTTTTCCATGTCATGTTTACTCTCTCGTTCTCTCTCTCTCTCTCTCTCTCTCTCTCTCTCTCTCTCTCTCTCTCTCTCTCTCTCTCTCTCTCTCTCTCCTCTCTCTGAGTCTACTGCCTGAATTTGTCTCCTTGGCCCTGCCATTCTCAAAATGGCGTCTGAGTTGGTGTATTGTTTGGTTTAGTTCTACTGCAGCTTCCTGTCTGAGGCTCTTTATATTAGAAATATATATATTTGCCGTGCCCTAAAGTAGTGTCAGATTTCCTCTGCAAGGAGTGAATGAAAACTGCAATTTTGGTAAATGTTTTTTACCTTTTGTAGTTCAAAGTATTTCAGAGTAATAGTTTAGAAGAATGACAGTCATTCAAGGTCCAGTTAGGTAATGTATGTTATTTGCAATAAGATTCTATTGCTGCATTTGACTTTACTTGGGTTTAAGTGTGTTTGAACTACAAAGTGTCTGTGTGTTTTGTTTGAAACTAGCTAACCAGCTAACATTAGTGATTATGACCATGATGTATTTACTTTCTCAGAACAGTGAACCATTATAAATTTATATAGAAATATATAAATATTAATGTCTATTGATAGTAGATTGATCTAAAGCGAATGTTACTCTAAACTAGCATAATGAGGTGAAGTTTATATTTTAATTACTGCACAACGGCCATGTTGATTTGAGATTGTATTGACAACTTCCCATCTTTACGAGTAGGAATTCCAGTTTTAAGTTATTGAAGGGGGACATTGTCTTTGTTTTTTTTCTAGTCCCAGGTGGAAAATCTGGTACAATACAGCATATATTTATATTTCCATGTAAAAGGTTGCAAAAGAGGATAGTAGACCAAATCTGGTACCTTTGTTCTGGGAGTTTGTTTTGTAGTGAGCATTGTTCAATAATGGTGGAAAGATTTCTTCTTTCCTGGAGAACATAAAAAACATTTTGTATATTCTTTAGACAATACAAGTAACAATATTTTAACATTCCTGTTTTAAATGGAAACATGGCAATCCTATAAAATAAAGGTTTGTAGCAGATGATTTGTAGAAAGTTTACTTAACTAGTATGTTTCTCTCATGTGCAATTAGCTTTGTTACTCTGAATGTGAATCTAGGATCTCTTTGTGCACATAGACATTCACAGATTATAGCTTGGTTACAATTAAGACTAAAATGTATAATTCACAAGTGTCTCCTGAGTTGTTGTGTGTCTTTGTGTTTTTATGTGCATGTCTATCAGTGTAATGAATTCGTACTCTTAGCGTAGGTCTTCATAAATGTTTATCAGTTCATGCGGCCGCGCGCTAATGGACGTTAGTCTTCTCTTCGTCCAGTGTTGCGACTCAGGCGAACCTCACACAGAAGCTCGGTGTATTCATATGCATCTTATCTGCACAGCGGACTTGGGAGATGAAAGCCGGTGAAATCTCTGCCACAGGAGATAATGTGTATGAGATGCTGGTGTTGAATAGAGGTCCCTCAGGGCTACATTTGAGGCCCCACAATTCATTGGCTCCAAAAGCCAAAGTCACTGCTTTCAACAGTGAAAATAAAAGCATGTGAATGGGAATCCAGAGAGAAACTAGTAAACAAGACGACTGCTGCAGTGAAAGACCAGGAAATGAAACATTTTTATTAAATTCCATACCTTCTATTTCTTATCAATGATCGGCTTACAGAAAATTAATAGTAGCACATTTTCTCATTTAAAACTCCTCTCCTTTAGGCTACTATCACTCTGTTCTAAACAAACTAATATTTGGTGTTTTCTTGTGGTATATATGATATGAAAACATAACAGCTTAATATTTCTTGTCTGTAATGAAGTTTTGTGAAAGTCTGGGGATGGGTCATGTGTTTGTCTTTGTTGTAGCTTTACAATCAGAAAATGCCTTGAATTTAACCTGCTTGCACAATTTGCACGTGAATGTCTCTTTATGTAGTGAGGAGGCATACGGCTGGGGATCCATTTGCAGCAATGTATTGAACAAACTCAAACGAAGTCAGACAGGCAGTGATCAGGACGGACAAAAACACTAGTATCAGAGGATAGGCAAAAATCGGAATCAAAAACAGGCAAAGGGTCGGGGCAGGCAGCAAACAATCAGAAAAGTCAGAATCAGGAAACAGAGTCACAACGGGAAATCAGAACAAAGGTAAACGCTCAGAATGACAGTACAAAGACAAGTCGAGACCTTGCACTGGTGTGAAGTTCAAGTGTGGTTAGCCGTGAGCGGCTCTCGATGCGAGGACGATTGCGGCACCGGGGTTGACCTCGTAATCGGGGAGCTGGTTTGTTGGGGTGCCGTTGGTGGTAGTCGGCGGTGAGCGAAGGATCCAGGATGTCCCCCACTTTCACCCACGAGCGTTCTTCCGGACCGAATCCCTCTCAGTCAACCAAATACTCCAAGCGGCCCCCTCGGCGTCTGGTGTCGAATAGTTCGCGAAATTGATATATTTCCTCGCCGTTGACTAGCAGTGGCGGCGTTACGGGCAGAGCAGTGGCGGTGTCAGGATCCTCTCTCGGCTCATCGGCAGGCTTCAGCAGACAAACATGGAAGGTGGGTGAGATGCGGTAGGTGGCTAGCAATGCAAGGCGGTATGAGACGGGGTTGATTTGCCTGAGGATTTGGAACGGCCCAACGTAAGTGGGACTGTGCTTACGGCAGGGTAGGCTTAGGCGAATGCCGTGGGTCGAAAGCCAAACCCACTGGCCGGGTTGGTAATCGGGATGTTCCCTGCGGTGTCTGTCAGCCTGGATTTTCTGTGCCCTGACGGCTCTCCCTAGGCGTTGGTGTGCCGCGGCTCACGTCTCCTCACTCCGGTGAAACCAATCATCAATGGCCGGCAAATCGGTGGGTGTGTCGGACCACGGGAATAAGGGGGGCTGGTAGCCTAGGACGCACTGAAAGGGTGTCAGGCCGGTGGCAGGTTTGATTAAAGAGTTTTGGGCATATTCAGCCCACATCAGGTACTTGCTCCATTCGTTTTGATTGTGTTGACAGTAAATTCGGAGAAAGCGGATGATTTCTTGATTGAGTCATTCAGTCTGGCAGTTGGATTGTGGGTGGTACTGTACCCTGAAGTGAGGCTGACGTTTATATTTAACCGCCTGAAGAAGGCCATTCAGACCCACGAGGTGAACTGGGTACCCCTGTCCGAGACGATGTCCTCGGGCAGACCATAGAAGCGGAAGACGTGATTACAGAGCATTTCCGCTGTTTCGAAGGTGGTAGGAAGCTTGGGTAGCGAGATTAGTCGGCAGGCTTTTGAGAACCGGCCGATGACGGACAAAATGGTTGTTGGATCGAGGCAGATCTGTGATAAAGTCCAGTGCGATGTGCGACCAAGGTCGTGGTGGTACTGGTAATGGTTGCAACAGGCCCACGGAGCATTGATGGAAGTCTTTGGAAGTGCAGCCTCAAACGTACTCGCGTGTGTCCGCGGCCAGTGACGGCCACCAGAACTCATTCTTGACCAGGTGGGTTGTAGCCGCGATGCTGGGGTGACCGGAGGCCGGGCTTGTGTGTAGCAGTTCAAGGAGCAAGGTACGCAGGTGCTCAGGCACATACGTGTTGTCGGTCGGGTATTTGACCGGTGGCGGCGTTTGTGCGTTGGTTTGGACGATCTCAGTCAGGATGTCCCACTGAATGGGTGCGACGATTCGAGTCTCGGGGATGATGGGCTCGGTGGGCATGTGTTGGTCTGACTCCCGGTGCATGTGTGACAGGGCATCAGCCTTAGTGTTTTTGCTCCCTGGTCTGTAGGTCACTGTGAACTGGAACCGAGTGAAAAACATGGCCCACCGAGCCTGGCGTGGATTCATGCGTTTAGCAGCACGCAGGTAATCCAGGTTTCAGTGGTCAGTGAGGACAGTGAATGAGCACTGTGCGCCATCTAACCAGTGCCGCCACTCCTCGAAGGCTGCTTTCATGGCCAGCAGCTCGCGGTCTCCCACGTCGTAATTCCATTCTGTTGGGGACAATTCGCGGGAAAAATAGGTGCACGGGAACATTTTATTGGCGTGTTGGGGATCCATTTGCAGCAATGTATTGAACAAACACAGATGAAGTCAGACAGGCAGTGATCAAGATGGGCAAAAACACTAATATCATAGGATAGGCAAAAATCGGAATCGAGAACAGGCAAAAGGTCGGGGCAGGCAGCAAACAATCAGAAAAGTCAGAATCAGGAAACAGAGTCGCAACAGGAAATCAGAACACAGGTAAACGCTCAGAATGACAGTACAAAGACAAGTCGAGACCTTGCACTGGTGTGAAGTTCAAGTGTGGTTAAATAGAGAGCGGAGATGAGGAACAGGTGGCGGTGTAATCAGAGTGACGGATGGCTGATGGGAAGTGCAGTCCGGAAGCGCGCTAATACTCCAGGGACGCGTCTCTATGGTGGAGCTCGGACAGCGGCTCGTTGCTCGTGACATTTTATTGTACTATTTTTAATTACAATGAAAAATTGTAATATTGTAAATTAAATATTATCATTTGTTGTACAAAATCAGAGATTTCAGAGGCTAAAAAAACCAACCAATTAACCAAATATAAATCCATAAACTCTTGTGTGAAGCAGTCTTACAATAAAAAATAACACTTTGCTAGAAGGCTTTGTCTATCACTGGCTTTATAATTATAATTGTGTCCTGTTCCCACGCTGAGTTCAGCACTGACTTAATAACTTTCAAAAGTGCACAACTTTTTCTTGAAATGCCTGAATCTGTTATACAATCAGGAATTAGCTGTGAACTTAGTGAAAAGCCAAACGCTAACAGCTGAAAATAGGAATGCAGGGGATGCTCATGAGGAGGTGAGGTGTGATGTGAGCCTGTAGCTCACAGATCACAATCATCGACTTCTTTCTGTGGGTGGTAAACAAGTCTGATAAAATATATATATAGAGAGAGAGGAAGTGGAGGTATATATTTATATGTGCTTCACATTTTTTCATCCGAAGCAGCTTAAATGAGGTGAAATCCAAGATAAGCATAGCGTATTGACGCAACACACGAACAGTGACTCATAGGCAGGTTTTAGATTTGAGCTCACAATCTTCAGGTCATTTAAACCTCAACTACTTTAGTCCCAAAATGCCATGATGTGACTAAAACAATACCTGAAGTAGTTGTCCATGGTATTATTAGAGTCAAATTTGAGGTGTAAATACTATAAATATCACTCCTAAGGTTCCTTTTCAATACAGGTCACATCGATTTGCACACGATTTCTATTTTTTATAGTTTTTAATAATACATTTGTTCATTTATGCAATTATCAATAAACAATTATGCTGCAGCAATCGAGTTTATAAAACAATGCAGATTGTCAAGCGCTTCAGTTTAGAGCTTACACAGTGATATTCCCATCAAAAGTCAGAATGAGGGGAAAAATCAGTGATATCAGTGATTTTGCCATGAATATGTCATGATTGTTGGTGCCAGGTGAGCCGTTTTAAGTATTTCAGAAACTGTTGTTGTCCTGGGATATGTAGAGAACAAAAAAAATCTAGTTAGCAGCAGTTCTGTATGTGGAAACTCCTTGATGATGAGTGAAGTCAGATGAAAAAGGACAGGTTTAAACTCACAATTACTCAGATAACTACTCTTTACAATCATGATAATCAGAAAATCATCTCAACAAATCTTGAAGCACGCTACAACAGCAGAATATCATATCAACTTCCACTCCCCATAGCCAAGAACAGAACACGAAATTTAGAAAGATATCATGTGAACATAGTCATGTGTACAGGTGTTATTATTTAGGTGGACAGTGAATGTATGTACTCTAGAAATAACTGCCACCTTTTGTGTGCCTCTATCTGCATTTTGGAGCATCTTAACCCCTGTCCACACACAAAAACACATTTGTGGCACCCAAAAAAAAGGCAGACTCTGAGTATACAAGGCTCATTACACCCTTATGGATTGCCCTTGTCGAGCAGTAAGCGCTCCTTTATCATTCCCCACACACTGGTGAAATTTACCACGCTAAGCTCAGCTCAACACCTGGGGACAGCACTGTCGAGGAAAGCTGTAGATTTATACGCCTGATTAAAGCAGGCAGGTGTGAATAAGAGGCTCTGGGAAAATCAACATGAAAGCCACAGTGGCACTTTTACAGGACGATCATATTGATTAGCTCTTTTACCTTTACGCTGGTTCTGCATCACCTGGGGTTTTAAACAAGGGCTTCTGTTTGAATGATGCCACTTCCAGCAACCTGATCCTCCTGATATATTCCCATGCTTCAGCAAATAGCATTTTAGGGGCTTTGAGGTTTAGAAAATCATTTGAATAATATGAATTCTTATTATTTGGAATAATTTCTGTAAAATTGTCTAGTAGTCTGCTTTATCTTTGTGAATTGCATAATGTGTTTTATTTTTCTATTTTCCATTTTTTCTTTTTACTATGTTTCTTTTTTACTTCCTTTTCTTTCAGTCTCATTGATTTATTATTATTATTATTACGTAATAATTTCCTATGTATGCTTTTTTTGGAATTCACATATATTGTCATGTTTCCAAACCTTACATTGTTTTTCAGAAAACTTGTGGTTCATTTTCTAATTTAAACAAAATTTCACAGTGTTGATGTTTCTAAATATGATGGAACTCACTGAGGTTTAGTTCGCCCGCAATGCTAAACATAATTACAATCTAATTTTAGTTGCTCTGAGTTTTTTCGTAAAAATTTATCAACACATCTGAGGAAAATGTTGATATTCTTGACACGTGTCTCGATTCTTCTGCCACTGTACCTTTACGTAGCATGTTACAGCTATTCGCTAGCTAAACTATCCTCAGTCATTAGCTAGCTCGGTTTCCATTGGCTGGTCTTCCATATTTCCCAGTTGCCTAACAACCCTATTCTCATTATTAACCACATGTTTGCCCTATCATGTTGGAAAACCTTTTCAAAGTAAGTAGAGCGCCATGACATTTTGAAGTGGTCAAGATATCAATGTCTTGTGTGTTAAATATCATGATACATAACATTGCAGCTGTTGCACTGTATTTTAATCCCTATGCACAAATCTGAGGCTCAGCATATTGAAGGGCGGCCAAATAATCCTCCTTTAATGTCCACAGTCTGTATTATCTCTGAATCCCGTCTGATGTTTTCAGACATTACAAACAGCAGATGATGTCATCCATTCCCAAATCCCCCAAAAAGTCCAAACAAAACAAAAAACAAAACAAAAAAAAAACAAGAAATTGTCATTGATGTTTCACAGTGTTGTTTTTTCCTTCTTGACCTAACAACCATCCCCAGGGTATAACTACAAGCATCGCACATTCACAGCTTTGAAGCTCTGACTGCCCTCTGCCTCCCGCTGCTTTGATTCAGTGCTTGGAGGAATATTGATTGCTGTCTTGGCTTTCTGCTATATTTCATTCTTCTCATATTATAGACATACCATTATCACAATGCAATGCAGTTGTCTGTGTTTGCTAAAAGGATTAAAAAACCCTTTCTGTTACACATTATGTTCACGATATTTGTTATCCTATGCATTGTGGGGGGAAAAACAAACACAGCTGGCCATTCTGTCCTGTAAAAAACAACATGTTCTGTAAATGTTTTGTTTGTACACAAGGTTTTCTTACAGCCAGGCTTCATAGTGCCTTTAACACGGAAGCTTCAGCGCAAACGTACCTTTAACAGGGCGTAGATACGATATTGAAGTGAACAAAAGCTGTACAAAACGCATGTGATCACTGATGAAGAAGGTTCGCAATGACAACGCTGCTGATAAAAGATGTACACACGCATTCTTGCCATTCCAAAAACCATTATTAAATACTGCCAGGTTTTATTTAAAGATTATCTTTATATACTTGGATTCATTCATTAAAAACTTGTGCACTATAGAAAGAGACATGTGAGATTAGATCTAGTGAAACCAGTTGTGATTTTTAATCAATTATTGATTATTGATATTAGCCTCTCATTTGAATTTTTGTTATATAGTTGAAGAACAAAATATTGTGTCTTTATACATTTATAGTGACATATAATATGTGAACAATCTGTCATACAAGTTATTACTTTCATTAGAGCAGCTACAAACACTCCCGTTTTCATGATGTTAATTAGATTAAAAATGCAACTTGTCACTAAGAAACCATATAATAAAATAATAAGATACTATGAAGTATCATTCATATAGATAATAAACATTACCAGTGTTCATCCTAATACAAATATAGTTACCTTTCAATTCATTAAGCTAATAAAAATTGTATTATGGCTAGTCAAGGTGTTTCCTAGGACATACTGTTATCTTAAACACACCTTTTTTCTCAAAAGTGGTTGCTTTCTCCTGTTCTCCTTTGTGCTTCCGAGTCTCCTGAAAAGATTTTCCATAAACCTAAAGTTTTTTTCCTTTAATTTTCACCAGTAGTCTTGATATTAAGTCAAGTAACAGATGTAACACAGTGTAATGCTGTGTAATAGTATAACGCTGTAGTCATTTATGCTACGGCTACCTTCTCAGAAGGAAGAAGCCAGAGGTGGGCAAACGTTTGGGGCACACTGATTGCAGAAAAGTAAGCCAGGGGTAAGGGTGGGCGGAAAGACCAAGATCTGTTTCACGGAATAAGTTATTTTATTTAACTTAACTTATTAATAATAACTTATTTCACGGTAGCGGTATATATCACGGAATAATATTTTTTCAGGTAAATCAACAAAAGGAACGTGCTTAATATATTAAATACAAAATGCTTCATTTTTAGATGATAAAAAAAGTTCCTCGTGCTAGCCTGGCTAACGGTTACATTCATGTGACACAGTTTGCAAATCACATTTGTCTGCTCTTTGTCATCCTTTGTAAACCCGAACCACGTCCATACCACTGATGTCGCGCCTCCTCCTGCTCGGGATTGATTTGTGAGATTTCTTTATCAGCATGCATGTCTTTCTCCATGTTTTTCTTCATATCTACGCTTATGTGCCGCTTCTCAATCGTTCTCAGATTCAGGCGTGCTACACGTGAGGTTAACCACGCCCACTAATTTAAATTTCACGGTATGCATGGAATAGAAAAACCTGTAACGGTAGACATTTTATTCCGCGGAAACGGAATACACCGTCATACCGCCCATCCCTAGCCAGGGTTCACAATAAATATGAAATATTCATTCATTTTCTACCACTTATCCGAACTTCTTGGATCACAGGGAGCCTGTGCCTATCTCAGTCTTCATCGGGCATCAAGGCAGGATACACCCTGGACGGAGTGCCAACCCATCGCAGGGCACACACACTCTCATTCACACACGCAATCACACACTACGGACAATTTTCCAGAGATGCCAATCAACCTGCCATGCATGTCTTTGGACCGGGGGAGGAAACCGGAGCACACGGGGAGAACATGCAAAATCCACACACACAAGGCGGAGGCGGGAATCGAACCCCCAACCCTGGAGGTGCTAACCACTAAGTCACCGTGCCCCCCAATATGAAATATGAAATATGAAAATATTCTTTTATTGAATTGCACGGATAGTCACAGACAAACCACATGTTGAATAATAGTTTACTGATACAGAAATAATGGTAGCAACAACAATAGTAAAAATAATGTTAGCATTATCAGTATTACAAGGTATAAGACAAACTATTTTAATTATAAAATGGGTTTAGACTTGTGCCCAGGCACT
The DNA here is from genome assembly GCF_022655615.1 of Tachysurus fulvidraco. Lineage (NCBI taxonomy): Eukaryota > Metazoa > Chordata > Actinopteri > Siluriformes > Bagridae > Tachysurus > Tachysurus fulvidraco. The sequence goes on from NC_062519.1 coordinate 30,706,386, forward strand.
ATGAGGTTACACAAGCCAGTGATCTCACATCGCCGGTCCAAAGCCTGGATAAATTGGGAGGCCTGCCTCAGGAAGGGCATCCGGCATCAAACCAGTGCCAAATGACATATGCGATCCGCTGTGGCGAACCACTAATGGAAACAGCCTAAAGAAGAAAAGCATAGATTTAGACTTGAAAAAAGATTGAGAATGTGCTGTTAAAGGCATAATTAAACAAACTGGAGTCAAGCAAGCCTGCATGCTTCTCAGTCATTGTTAGGTTAATGTGAACACTGAAACTGGTTAGTTATGGCAATACGTTGTTGTTATTATCCAAATATTTAGTGTAGTTCATCAGAGACATTTTTGTTCACACATTTACATGGAACTGATTTAAACAAGCATCCTTTGAATGTTTCTGCATGTTTGGAAACTGTGTTTAATACACAGGAGTGCACAGATCGAGTCTATCTAGCATTACTACATATCTAGGTCACATATTTAAAATAGAATTATAGAAGAATTAATGCAAAAATTGTGCTAAAAAAATTGGCATTGGCAAGTAAAATTGGAATGATGACCTGATGACAGTTCTAGGTCCAGATTTGGCTGTGAGTTCCTCAATTCTATAATAAGTTATAACTACAACATTCATTGTCAATGTGGTATTATGGTCATATTTTGTGTACATGGGAATGTGAATGTAGCTTACCTTTAAAAATACACATAGTACCTGATTGGACTTTAAAGAGCACTCTTTTATTTAATTAACACAATCATGATAGAAAAGATTTAGTACCCGAGTGACAGAGAAAGGCAGAGTCGTGTGGTAGCCTAGTGGTTAAGGTGTCGGGCTACCAATCGGAAGGTTGTGACTTCGACCCCAGGTCCACCAAGCTGCCACTGTTGGGCCCCTGAGCAAGGCCCTTAACCCTCAGTTGGATATAAATGAGGTAATATAAGGGCGTCTGTCCAATGCTGTGAATATATGATACCCGTGTAAGTGTAGCTGTAAATCTCTACTGGTTCCTCTGGATGGCGTGTTTTTCCCTCGACGCCACAGAGGCCCTTTTTTCTTTCTTTCTTTTTTTTAAACACGGCAAAGGGGGGAACAGAGACCCCCTCCTACCCCTCTACCCCCCATCCCCCCTCATATCTCTCTCTCTCTCTCTCTCTCTCTCTCTCTCTCTCTCTCTCTCTCTCTCTCTCTCTCTCTCCACCCCCAGTCGGGATTCACAACCTAAAGAAAAAGTGCTGGGACGTGGACACACAGCGGACCGAACAACAGCTGAAAACAATTTAAAAATCCGTGCTATAAACTTTCTGCTGCACGTGCATTCCAGCGCTGAGCTCGCGCACAAACCGGACGCTCGTGCCGAACTAAAAGGCATGTGGTACCGAGACGGAGCGGAGATTTACTCATTTCCACCTAAAGATTTAAATGACCTAGGGCTTCGTGTGGATTCTTTTTAACACTCTTTTTTTCATGGATGCAACACGTTAAACACTAAGGAATAGTTTATCCGCATGCTCCGTTTGGACCGGACCGATTCGGACATTTGTAGTGGGACAGAATCTCGGTGAGTTCGGCTTACTGTTTTATACATCATTATGTGTTTTTGTCTGTGTTCGTTCATATCTACTACAAAAGACCTTCTTAATGAAAATGGAGCTTAATGGAAAACAGAGCAAACTCGTTATTTATTTCAAATCGAAGCAAAAATGAACCGATTCCAATGAAAGACGCGCTACCTGATTTTATTAGCCTGCGGAAATGCAAATTTATATAGTAATTATTTAGCATTCAGAGCTGACTGTCTTTCAGAAACTTCCACTAGGCTTTTAGAAACCGATCATTAATATTTCAGCATCATTTTATATTAAGCGACTCAGTTGACTCAGGAGTCACCCGTTAGACACATCTTTTTAAACCGTTATCTCGTATTTGTTTTGTAAAAAAAAAAAAAAAAAAAAAAAAAAAACACGCTTTCCGCTATTTAATACAAGTTGTGTACATTTTTAACACCAGTTTGTCATGTTAGTTACGATAAAAACGTGTATAGTATATCATTCCCTAGGCAGAAGAAGGTTAGAAAGTATAACGTCCAAAAATACCACACTAGTTTACTATATAGTAGATTTAAATAGCACGTCGCCAACGGTCGCGGACACGCCGGTCGCCATGGCTACCTGTGAGCATGCACACTGCCAAACTAAACAGTATGCATATTTAACAATAGTGTTCATTACAGCAGCACAACTGTGAATGTGTACTGTTTACTGTGTTAGTATACAGGGCGCTTGTTCATTCAGCAATTAATCTATTCCTCGATTCCTTACTTATTAATAAATTGTTTAGCCTAAAGAATGGGTTATATATGAATTAAGGCTGTTAATTTAACAATTTGCTATTACATATACAGATAGAACTGAGGTACGTAAAGAAAATAACAATGTTGCTAACTTTTGATCAATGTTGCTAAGCTTTATTAACTTTGGCTAAGTTTATAAACTAGCATGATTACCCTAGTATATTTATTTTGTCACTGTCATAATGAGTCAATCACAATAACACACAATAACAATGTCACAATGTGTCAGTGTGGTTTAGAAATGAAGTATGCTGTTTATCCTCTAACTGATAACTGTGAAAGTTAATCACACCTGATCCCTGACCCCAGCAGAAGGATGGTGTAAGAACTGCATGGATTAAAGCTGAAATTCTCGTTATCCACATTAAAAAATACCCCAAATCATAATTGAAGTTAGCCCTAATTGTCTGTGTGGGATGTTTAGCTCAAAAAACTTCTAAGTTGGCACTTATAAACTTGCTGATATAAAACTGTAATTTTTGTTGATAACTTTGTTGATACCTGTGCCCAAGTTGATCTTGTGAGAAGTTTATTTCCGACATCAGAGGCATCGTCTGATCTGCCTATTCATCCTGGTGACTGTGATACCTGCCGTTATCCACTGATGGATATCAGTAATAAAATGAAGAGCTGTTTTTTGTCAGGACGCCAGTGGGATGTCCTTTAGCCAGCCGTCAACACACGTGAATCCGATAGAACCAGCTTTGGTCAGGCTTTCCGCTCGGAAACAGTGATGAAGCAACACATGCTGTACGATCAAAACAAACAATTACTGAGGTTGAAAAGACTCAAACCCTTCAGAGTGGTTATCCTAAGAAGGCCGTATGCCAGCTCGCTTGCATTCATGGATAAAATGAGTGTTCTTTGTGCACCAGTGAGAGATCTGCAATTACCAGCGTTTGTCTTGAGTGGCAGAAACATTAATGGCAGCTGCACCAGAGCGCCCTGTAACACCAAAACACTGAGAGAAGGAAAGGAGAAACGTGTGAGAGAGGCGGAGAGGCAGAAGGCGAGAGGCATGCATGCGAGTGCATCTGTGCTGCCAGCTAATTGTGTTTATTCCTCTTAATTTGTCCTGAGTGCTAAATCGGTGCTCTTCAGAGCTGGGTGGGTGCAATTTGTCTGGCGGTAATAAAAGAACAAGCTCTGTGTCTTTGAAATCGGCCCTCCTCCGTCTTCAGCCTGCTGAGCTAATGGATGTACGGCTTCCATTTGCTGGTGTCCATTTGGGCTGGGTAACCACATTATACCTCCAAGAATGAAGGTTCAGTCAGGTTTAGTTATGAAGAGCTAGATACCTGATAAGTTGTATTTAATTCATTCCAATAGGCAGTTCAGCTGCTTCTGTTGGTGCCTTCTTTAAAGTAATTTCTCATTCTTAACCTTCACAAGGTCACATGGATTCTTCTTGTAACAGGCAATCCTACAGATATGGTATTATGATAATACTATGAACCATGATCATAGATTAACTGACCATGATATAATGATGACATATTTTTACATTAATAAGAATTAAAAATTCAGCAACACTATAGTATTAAAGTATTTCTTAACTTCTGCTTCATCCTCAGTTTAGGTGTTTGTAAAGTATCCATTTAATATGCTGAGTGAGTGTCTGAGACTTGTTCGGGACTGTAATCTTTTCTATGAATAAGAAATAAAACATGCCGTTTTTCAGATCAGAGCTTTTTAACCTTTAGTTTTATTGCTGCAGGCGAGTGGTCAGTGCACTGTTGTTAACGCTTGTGTCTGTATAAACATCGGCAAACAACAGATGATCTAAAAGCTCGGTATCTCCTGAAACAGACCATGTTGAAAAAGAGAGGAAAAATAATCTCTGAGAAGCGAACAGAAATTGTATTTACTCGCTGGCCTCTTGTACAGAAGAAACGGCGGGTTAGCAGCTCTGAAAAGATAAGGAGCAAAGCTACAGGAGTCGTCGCAGATGAAAGGATTGATCTCACTAGTTTAATTTCATCCTCCTCTTTTGCCGCTCGCTTGCGAGTGGATGTGGAGTGACTGGCTGATTTAGTCCAGTCCTGAGGCCAGCTGATAAAGCTGTGACGTAGCATTCACCTCCACAAAGCGAAAGGGTCTCGGATTGAACAGACACTTTAGATTTCAGACAGCTACGCTTGATGTTTTGATAATGTGTCTTGATCCAGCAGACCTTCACACATCCTCCATCCCCCTCCCTCCTGAGACACCATTTTTACTCTCATGCCATTCCATGGTGTCTCCTGATTAACACATGTCAGGGACAAGGAAGAAGGTTGTCCTGTGCATGTGATTTTTTTTTGTTGTTGTTGTTGCTTGGCCTACGTTTAGCGCTTGAAATGTGATGGCCAGCTGGCACGCCTGAGCTGATGGAGCCTGAATTATGAGTCCCAGGCGCTTCTCAGAGCAAGTCCATTCTTCACAGCTGGAGGTCATGGGGGCCATATGCGAATGGCCCATTTATTCCCCACTTTGGGTGAAAGCGGATGGTTTATATCCCATGTGGAGGTGCAGTCTGAGCCCAGAGCTTGTGAGTTGATCTTAATGACTAGTTATAGCTGTGCATAAACTACAGAGTGACTGGTTGTCAGATTTAAGGAGTAAATGACAAACAAATTGAGTCCTGCTTTTGCAAGATAAAGTAACCATTAAGATGGATTATTAAAGTAGCTAGTGCAACTTTTAAGAAGAAGAGTCATTTTAGAAATTATTATGGTAATAGTGTCTCTGTACAAAGCATTCATGACTTGTCGGTCCTGCCTTTTGTGTCACCCAGACTTTACCAGTGTTGTTTTAAGCCGAGCACATTAATAGGGACACGATTTGAGCTGGACTAAGCTTGCTAAAGCTGTCGTTGCATTCGCTTGGCTTGGATGTGAGCCTGGGGCCAACTGGGCTTTGTTTGGGGTGATTGAAGACGAGAAAGCAGGGTACAGTCACTCCATCGGTGCCAAACATGAATCTGAAGGAGTGGTGGTGGTGGAGAGGGGTGGCTTTTTCATGTGCTAAAAGCGGCTAATCCTCTGGCTTTTGTATGAGGCCTTGGGGGTTGGGGCATGAAGGGTAGCCTGGGAGTTTTTTTTCAAGGGCTTTTGTTGTCATTTCACTCAAATCTGAGGACATCTGTTGGGAGTGGGTGTGGCCTCCCAGCTGACAGTCTGGGGGGTGGCGGAACAGCGGCACCAATGAAGAACCGGAGAGATGTGTGTAATTGTTTGTAATGCGAGTATGAAAACATGGCCTCTGGGAGCCTGGTAAGGGTGGGAGGGGAGGGAGGCCAGCTGAACATCCATCAAACCTAGATGGGGTTAAACATTAGACCAAATATCTGCCTGTTAATGAAAGCCGTGTTTGCTTAATTAGGAACGACAAAAAGATTCGGTTGGAGAAGCAGCGAGCTCGGCAGCCTATAACTAGCATGATTGTCACCGTGTGATTAAGCGCTGTTGGAAATCTCTCTCGTTATTGTAGGCCTAGTTTTGGAAACAAGGACCTGTGTTTCAATGGAAATCACAGCTCCTTCTCACTTTCCTAGAAATGCAGTTACTAAGCTGTACGTTGGCTTGTTACTGGGGTTATGCTATCAGGAAAACATGCTTCATACCTTTGTAATGTATCCTTTACTTGGGGAGGTGCAGGTAATTGATGCTTTAAAGCATAACTAGTCTTTAAGTTTCAATTATATAACTTTGTTTTATTGGTATAATCTCATAATAACAACATTAAAAGACGTTTGAAATCGTTCAGCCTAAAACTGTGAAACATCCTTGACACCAGAATCAGGATGCAACACAGACTCTAAATCAGGTGAAAGATATGAACGTAAGCAAGTATTATCTCTTGTAGCGAATCACTCTCCTTTGTCTGAACTCAGACAGAGAGGGCATTTATTACACAACTACAGTAGATACAGGCTGTGAAACCTCCATAAAGCAGCGGTTTTGGTATTGCAAATATCCTTAGAGCTTATTAAGGGGATTTCTTTTGATAAATTACACAGAAAACGTCATATGTTTTGATTCCCTTCATGCTCTGATGCTCAGGTGGGTGTGTGATAAACCACAGGGGGAAAAAAAAGAGTTTGACTGCTGCCTGCTCAGTCTGCCAGCAACATGTCCAGACTCAACCACCCCCCCTTTATAATATAGCCCGCGGCCTCTTTTTTTTACTTCCCATCTCTTTTTCTGTAAAGGTTCCTCCGGATCTTTCATGCAGTTCACCATAATTGGAAAAAGTGAAATGCATCTGAATAAACAAATGAACTCTCGGTGTCAGTGGAGATAATCCTGCTTAAAAGTGATGGCGCCTCGGGAAAAAGCGGCAGCGCAGCAACCCGTGAGATTCGCCGTGGCGGAGATTACGACAGTTGCACCTTATTTATTGATTTACTCTGAAAGAGCAGGTTTTGTTTTTCATCTGCCTCCAGCATTTTTTTTTCTCATTATTTTTTGCTGTTTGGTAATGGGGGAAGAGGGGAAGTGAGGCGTGAAGCCACGTTTTGGCTTTTGTTACGAAAGTGGGGATTTGTAGGGGATGAGCTGGCCGCTCCCCCTCGATAAATCCCCACTTACAAATCCAAACGACACCTTTCTGCTTTTCCTAATCAGCTCGTGCTGCGTTTCCTCAAAGCTCGGGGACATATCAGTTTTTGTGAGGCAGTGTACATTTTAAGAAGCCAGCTCTTCGATGAGATTATAGTGTTGTTGACCAGAACACAGGCCAAACCATGAAATCTTCAATATGAATCTCATGTGGTTGCCCAGAGATATATTTATTTAGGGTCGCATACTTAAGCTCGGTAAACTAGCTAAGTTCCTTTTTAGCAGACTAAGAGAAAAATACCTAAACGAGTACTCATATTTATTGGGAAGGTAAGACATGTATCCAGAGCCCTGATTATCTCCAGGTAAGTTTCTCCAGGTAATGCAGAGAACAAATCATAAAACTTTGTAAGCTTCCCAGAAAAGTGGAAGTTCCAATAATATTCACCCAGTCCAGACTGAATATTATTGTGAGGAAGAGCAATCAGGGAGGTGTTGACTGCAAGGAGGATCATCGCCATGTGCCCAGGAGACACAGGCTGAGCCGATAAACCGGGAATGCAGGGTCTAACAGGCAACGAGGGTGAAACGTCTGTTCATACGGCCTCCTTTAGTGGGGCAAGGTCTCCTCACGAGCTGAAAGGAACTAGGAAAGAAGCTATCCATCTGGCACAGGAGTGAGGAATGAATGCTAATGGCAGTCTGGTTGAGGGAAAATAGGTACTAACTGTGTGTGGGGAGACAGCAGAAGATTGAGGTGATCAGCGTAGCATTAGCATAAAGATAAAGATGGCCTGATTAATCTGAGACCCATAATGCCTAAGGCCATGTCTGTGGTGGTGTGTATATGTGCGTTTTGAATTTGAACATTTTGGCACAGGCTTGTATGAAGATATATGACCGTTAAAAATGAACACGCACACACACACTCCAAAGCAATAAGTTCTTTTTAAGCAAAGGAGCCGGATCAGAATGCCAAAGAAGTGTCACTGTAAATCATCCTATTCCTGTGTTGTGTGTGCATCGTTAACAAAACCATCTCTAACTCCAGAAGAGACAGATAAAGGACTACCACAGTGATGGTGCTTTTCTTTTTTTTTGTTGCTGTTAAGGATATCTGGATCTTAAAGCATTGAGTAGGAGGTGGAAGAAAGTACGAAGCATTTGTTGGATTTGGCAGCGCTGCTCCACGAGCTTAAGGTCAAAAGCTAGCTGTGTTCTTGAGGTGCATATGACTCACTTAAGAGCGTTTGAAGTGGGAGTTGTTTTGCCCCAAGCTAGATCTTGTGGATCACGTGGCACTACACTATGACCTTAGAACGTGCACATTTAGTGAGTTTGCGCTTCTCAAAATCAGTTCTGTTATATGGCTGATAGCTTTGGCTCTGAAAAAATCTTTAATTACGCACAGATCAAGATTGATGAAGACATTTCTTAATTGGCACTAAAAATACTACAAAATGCATCATCTTTCATCCAAATTCAATTCCAATATTGAAGTTAATAAGTATAAAGGGCAGGGAAAGAAAGCTTGGGAGTTTTAGGGAAAGGGAAATCTACGGGAAATGTGAGGGAAATGCTTACACTGGACCTTTAATCATTCCAAGTCCTCAGTACATCTTAGAGTCTGACAAATGCTTTCCCCTTTCTCCATTCCTGGTGAGAACATCATTCACAGGAACACTACTCCATTCTTTACATTCTTGGCTCTGTGTACATGAGCAGTGATTTTTAATCATTAATGCTGTCTATCAGAGAGCACTACATGGTTCAGTGCGCCATGAACTCCAGGGATTCGGCTTTCGTAGGTGGTTTCACAAAGCCCTAATGATGACGGAGATTTCCTCAGACAAGCATTTCCAAACCGTTTTTACAATGCAGCAAGATCAAATCTACAGGCTTCACACACTCACCTGAAATAAGTGGTTAGTTGCCTGTGCTTTGTCTTATTTTTTTGAAAGATGACGCCCTCATGATATTGATTTCTCCGGCATGCCAGATACGCTCACATGCATGAAGTTCGCACAGAGAACTTGCATAGGAACAAGAAGTGAAGATATGAGAGACACACACACACACACACACACACACACACAGATGAGCTGTAGATGATGCTTGCTTCACAAGGCCTGAATGAATCATAGGCTTCAGTGTAAAGTGGCATGTTAAAAGAGAGAGCGGGAGGACCACCTAAATGCCGCTGAAGTCTGGAAGCCTCCATCAGATGAGTGCTCTTTTATTTGTTCTGTATCTTTTTACATCTTATGTGGTTGAACGGCTCGCTTTGTTACCTCTGTGTTTCTTGGGAGGCCTGTGTGTTCCCCCTCAGGGTTGAACTGCGATTAAAGTTTGAGTGTGCATATCTATATCTATATATAGTGATATATAACTATATCTGTGCGTGTGTGTGTGCGTGTGTGTGTGCGTGTGTGTGTGCGTGTGTGTGTGTGTGTGTGTGTGTGTGTGTGTGTGTGTGTGTGTGTGTGTGTGTGTGTGTGTGTGTGATGGGGGCGGGGTGTTTTTCCTTCATCTTTATCAAGTGTATAGGTAGAGTGTGCATACAGCATACACTGTGTATGATTTATAACATCTATGAGATCTAATCATGCATTATTAATCAGTTATAAAGTATATTCAGATTATCTCACAGTGTTTTATACCACTCTAAATGGTGAGTAAGGAATAAATCCCTTGGGTGTAAAACTGTTCTAGGAACATAATCTCTGACAGGGTTGTAGCATTAACTCTGTCACTGATTATTTTCTTAGAATGGCATGACATGAAGTGTTTCATTCATACACTGTGAATGAGTCATACACTGTGAATGTCAGAGACGTCATCTTCTGACCAATCAGAATTGAGAATTCGGCAACACTGTGGTCGAAAAGCTACTGCCTGCTACTAAACCTACATTGTTGTAGTTATTATTTACTTAGTTATTAGTAGCTAACTAATATGTCTAAAACTGTCCACTACAGTGTAACTGCAGTTTGAATAAAAAAGTTCCGGTGTGTTTCAGTTGTCCCGTAGAAAGCCCAAGGGAGCTCTCAGCTCACTCATACACACTGCAGCAGGACAGAAGAGTACACACGGCACTCGTATAGATGTCCTTCTTGTTATCGCTTTTCCATCAGTGCCCGTTCTCCTCTCTCCTCTTAATTATAGAGCTTCTAAAAGCAGCACCACGCTCAGCACGCTAAATAAAGCCCACCATCAGGAGAGGCTTCAGTCGAGTGGCTCAAACGATGCTTAATGGTGAAGTGTTTTGGGACCTGTGTGGTTGTGCTTTATCCTGAGCATACACACAGCTCTGATCTACTGTGTGTTATTGTCTATTCCTAAACTTTCTACCAACAATTCTAAACTTTTTGTGACTCTTTGAGCCCATTTATGGTATATGATATATGTAATAAAGCCTCACAAAGACACACACACACACACACACACACACACACACACACACACACACACACACACACACACACACACAAAAAAAAAACTATTTCCCCTTGTCCTGCCATGTCTGCTTTCTAAAATAGCCAGTGTCATTGTTGGGAGACAATGAGCTCACTTCATCTGGGTTTGTGTTGTCATTAGCATAAGTGATTGCATGCACTTGACCCAATTACAGGACACTGTGTGTTACGTTTTTGTGTGTGTGTGTGTGTGTGTGTGTGTGTGTGTGTGTGTGTGTGTGTGTGTGTGTGTGTGTGTGTGTATGTGTGTGTTTAAGCAGCATGTTGAACATTCCATCCTCTTATTCGTGGCCAAAATAGTATTTTAATGTTTTAATGACAGGCGTGACCTTGTAAAGAAATTTGGCTCATCCCTGTAATATGTACATTTTGTTACAAGACAAAACTAGCTTTTATTTAAAAATGAATAAGGATGTGAACCGCAGGCATCTACACAATAAGTATGAATAGAGTATTAAAAGGAATGATTTGGTATTTTACAATATGCCCAAATTTGCTATGATTCAGTGTGATTCATATATGACCTATTTGATTATCATATCACTCAATCTGCTAAAATATGATTTGATTTCTTTTAATAAATGAACATTTTGATACTTGAGAGCAGATAGGTTCCAAGATCTGTTTTAATCATAATCAATTTAGGATTGTTGCATTGATTCAATTCTTTCATTACCTTTTAAATCAAAGCAGAGGTCTGAGTCATCAGAAGAAACATATGGAGGTATTGAACAAAGAAACCACTGTGTGTGTGGTGTGTGTATGCCCGCGTGTGTGTGTATGTTACATAAGATTCAGAGGGCAAAAAAACACTTTCAGTTCTGACTAGTGAAGTGAAGTGGAAGAGAGAGAAGAAATACTGAGAGACACTAATGACTGTTCACCAGAAGCGCTTTCAGACCACAAAACTTTTGCCAGCAGTGTCATGAATATAGCAGTGTGTATTAGAAGTATAAAGAGTTCCTCTTTCAGATCACTGTTTCACCCGACTCACTGTTTATCATACGGCTATGACGATTCAGAATAGTGTGCAACTAGATTCAAAAATTCTAGAGTTTCTATATATGTGTGATAAAGAGCATTGGTTGTGGCCTCTGTCAGTGAAAGTCCTAGCAAAAGAGGTGTGGCTTCTCCGTCTATCAGTCCATCAGTCCATCAGGAGGCATGGTCTCTGTGCCTGACAGTCCTCACTCACTTTTATTAAACTCTAAAACCAAGTTTGCAAGAATCATTTATTTCGATCCGCTTACTGGTGAAACTCATCTTTCACTGAATTTGTTTGCCTCGTAGAAAGACAGGAATTTTCAGATTTTCTGATATTTATCTCCATGAAACATCCTAATGATGTGCAGGACCCTGCTGTCTTTTAGACAGTTCTGACAACAGATATGAGTATTAATGCAGAGCTACTTAATACAGTTCTGCTTAAAAATAAATGTAAAAAAAAAAAAAAAGCCTAAGGCTGTACACAGAGGGAAAAGAAGCACATAGAGAGTGAAGTGGCACTGAAAATGTATGTAATTAGTCTGCTCTAAATACGTCGTCTTACATTTACAGTTTATAATTTACACCTAACCTCGACTGGACACACACGAAACATTCAAACCAAATGAGATTCTGTCAAAAAGTAAAAACTTCTGTACATGAAGAAAAAAAAAACGGCCAAATAAAACAATGCTGTGTTTTTAAGATGAAGGGAACACAGCCTGAAGCCGTCTCACTCCATCCTGCTTGCTTTGACCTGTTTGTTGTTTGTTCCCATTGTCGAGCCGCATCTTACACCTCCACATCTGAATCAAGCTTTTGATGCTGGCTGTCATCATGAGACTCGTGATAAGATGTCCCTCACTGTGAGCACGGCGCTGGGTTCCCCATTTCCTTGGGAATCGTTACAGACAAGGAATCAGCATGGCCACTTCCTTTGACTTCCTGCTGGCAGTAGAAGTGATGTAGGATTTTGCAAACTACTGTGTTGAGCAGCAGTTAGATTGGGATTGACTCAACGAAAAAAAAAACACACTTTACAGTTTTGCGTGCATCCGGCACAGCCATGTTGACTCGTGCTCAATATGTCATCATGGTCGAATCCCTGTTGCATTCTCAGATAGTGATATTTAATCATTTATGTTACATCAGAGCACACTTTAGGGCATTTTCTAGCAATGCAGTGAAAAGTGCTACAATGCTACAAGCAGTGAAAAGTGAAGGTGAATCTGTTTTATTCAAATATTGAAAAATTGAATACAAAATAAACCAACTTGAATTACAGATTTCAAATGTTGAAATTTATTAATTCATTCTGACAAGAAATAAAGCACTACAAGACATGCTGACACGTGTTTTACAATAAAAGTGAAGTAAATCTTCTAACAGAAAACAGACCATAGCAGCAATTATTTTCTGTGTGGTTAAAAAAACAACAAATTTTTAATAAAAGAATTCATTATTTGTCTTAGATTTTGTTGTGCATCCACCACATGACTTGCTCTGAAGGAGCTGTTGCTATAGAAACACTGTTGTCCTAGAACCACTTTAGACACTGCTCCAGAGAATTAAACAACACTTTCTGGCCAATCAGATGCAAGAATCTGTCTGCGTTGTGGTTAAAGAAGGGACATTTGTATGCTCACAAATTTTTCACAAGACCTGGTTGAACTGTTTACAGGTCAGAGACAGAGGTGTTGCATTTTATTATGGAAATAAATCAGACTTTTCTTCAGCTGTCATTTTGTCTCTTTTCCATGCAGCGGTCACTTAGTGTGACCTTGAGGCGTTTCCTCTAAACGATTAGGTGTGTTAAAGACACTACAGAAGCCCGGGTTGAATTTTTTCTTAATTTAACTTTCAGTAACCTGAAGCTAAACAATATGGACCCACAGATAAAAGCAGGGTTGAAATGAAAGTGGGTTAAAAGAGTGGTTAGAAGTGATTTATCTTTTTTTTTATCCTAAGATGACCGTTTTGCTCCGGTGCTCAGAAAACGCAGACCCGCTGTGTGTTTGCCCACAGCCGTTTAGCATAATTGCACCTTTGGTGGATTTTTTTTCTAGGGGAGCTATCGATTTCCCTCAGCCCTGCCTGTCATGGTTTCTCTATCTTTGCGGCTCTTTATTTTGCCTTTGAATTCCTCCGGCGTGGCCATTCTTGGACTGCATTCAAGTTAGAAAATAGTAACACGAGAGAAATTCGATTAGCGCTGAAGTGCTGCTCACCTAAAAGACATGAAAGCAGCTCCCATCCTCATGTGGATCCTCATGCTATAGAAACAACTTGCTGGAGTTAAAGCGACTTATCACACACACATTCAGAGAGAGAGAGAGAGAGAGAGAGAGAGAGAGAGAGAGAGAGAGAGAGAGAGAGCTTGGCATGATTTATGACAAACAAATGTTTATTCTCCCTGTGGAATGTGAAGTTCTGATACCCTTCTCCCTCTTCCCCTTACTGTCTCTCTCCTTCACTCTGTCTCTCTCCTTCTCTCTCCCTCTCTCCCCCTCTCCCTCTTCCTCTCACTCTCTCTTTCTCTCTCTCTCTCTCTTGCTCTCTCAGCTCCCCGAGGAATGAATTTCTCGCTAATTCTCCTCATGTGGCTCTTCTGTTACAAAATACACAAACACGAGTATAAGAGATTGAAAACCGACAGTTGGTGCCCAATTTGTGGTTGCGGCACTGTTAGTGATTGTGTTTTGGTCATGCTCTCAATATAGATAGCCGATAACAACGTTGGTTGTGTTGTTTTCCTGCTAACAAGCTCATTTTCATGCTAACAGTAACAGAATGTTCAATGAATTCAGCAAATTGTTTAGCATTTCCACTAAAAATGGCAAGTTAATTACAACTAGATAAGTAATTAGTTAAATGCTATAAGGCTGTTTGTTGCTCCCAACAGCCTGATATAGAAGAGAACAAGCCATTTTCTCTGATCTGGTTCTGCATCATTAAGGTAAAGATTTGATTTACGTTGTTGTAATTATGGCATTAGTTAATGTTCAGGTGGTTTTCACATTGGACTCATTTGCTGTGGTCCGAATCTGTGTGTTTGTTCCTGGTGTCCCTGCAGCGTTGCTCTAGTTTCAAATTCACTTGATTCCATCAAACTCTGGTGCATTTGTGTTCACATTACATCATCACAAACACACATGGAGAACACATCATGACTCACCACAGTTTCTTTTTATATTATTATTTTTATTATTATTGTTATTTTGTTGTTGTTAATATGTAAGGCATCTCACCATTTCTGTGTCCCACATCGTTCTTTTGCCACTCATGATACATGCCTGTTGTGGAAACTAATGATGTCGTCATCGGCTAAAACACGAGTGTGTGTGTCTGTGGTAGCTGACTCGCTGCAGTGGCTGAGCTGGGTTATTGGAAGATTTAGCACACACTGCCTTTAGGAGGCACGCTTTCACCCTTTCACCATCATAATGGCATAACTCCAAAAACACACAGCATCATTACTTGTAGGACATCATTAACACCAGTGAGAGATCCTCTTTCTCCCCACTACCTGTTTCAAACGGGAATACATCAACATGCAAAACCAAATCGTTGCTCACTGGCCAGTTCATAGATATGACTAATACTTAACTTAATGGCTGGACTAATCCAGTCTAATTCTTTCATTGTTGTGGTGATAATCTGATTAATGACAGATGAGAGAGCGAGGAATTAGTCACACAACTTAATCTTAATCATCAGCAGGATCATCTAGCCCAAGCAAAGCAAACTAATAAAAAATTAAGAGGACGTCTTAAACATGGGCGAAACAACATTTTGAGTCTAAAAATCTCATTTTTGAAAGAAAAAGAAACCCGGTGTCCTCGGGTTTGTGCTGCCGGTTAATCCTTTTCAGCCAACATGTGAAGAGGTTTTACACACACAGCTGGTGTCTCTCGTACATTTTTAATAGGTGTGTGTAAGCGCAGGGAGCACGGTGACACGGCTTGAGAGTCGGAGCTTATAGCCTGCACCCCAAAGTACACCCAATGCACACACACACACACACACACACACACACACACACACACACACACACACACACACACACACACACACACACACACAGTACTGCTTCATCCTGCACTAATTATTTTATAATTTCTTCACACGCTATTATATGTTTGTATGCCTGGGCTGTGAATTAATTAAAAAAGATTACTTTTTAAATCCATGTTTCATGTTTGGGTTATTATTATTAAATATACGTAGTTTCTTGGTAACATGATTAAATGCATAGTTTTGTCTTACTAACTTAAAAAAGAAAGAAAAAGAGAGGCTGGTAAAGGGAACGATTCATTTTATGAAGGCTCTAAGTTTAACTAGTAATGGATATGGAACTAGAATGGATTTTTTTTGTTGTTCATTTCTAAACAAAGAATTGTAACCATTGGCAAATTGCTGCGGTATAAGCGGAATAAAGGACGCTTCAGTCTGTTACAGGAAAATAATCATCTTCACGGTGGTAAGAGCAACTCAGCTTCATCTCACTGTCCTGTTGTGGATTATTTTCCTGGAACAGCACACCTCCAAGTGTTTTATTCGCTACAAGTGAATTCAGTCCAAGAGATGCATTCCCCATAAATGGATTTATAAATCCCACTGCGCAGATTTCCTCGTTTTTATTCCCAAGAAAGCTTTTTTACAGGTTTATTTTTGTCTCGAATGAACCGCCAACCTTGGTTATTTAGTTTCTTTATGGTCTGTTTATTGTTTAGATGCTTCTCGATTCATCCGACTGAACGGCTGCTTGTGACTGATATTTTTATTCTCGTCGCAACGAGGCTGTAAGGAGCGCAGAGAGGGCAAAAACCCCCCTCTCGTATTCTCCCTGCTCCATCGCTGCTATCTTCTATAAATACACACACACACATACACACACCTCTCTCTACTCGAAGCTTTGAAGTCAGCTCGTGTGCCTTCTCTCCCTCCTCCCCATCGAGTGGTAGGCAGCAGACAGGAAATCATGCAGTCCTCACTGCTTCCGGGAGTGTGTGGCGAACAGGAACGCAGTGTGCATGTGCCTGTGGACGCACACAAGGCATGGACCAATATCACAGTTTCACGTCACAATACTTGCCGAACCTTTTTACATGGTTTACATAAAACCTGCTATTTAAATAAATGAGCAAATGACAGAGTATCACAGTGCAGTGCAATACAGAAGGTTCGTCCAGGCTGCGTTCAAAATAAAGTGTAAAATATGATTTACATTTATGAAAATACAGTTCAAGATATTTAAGTGTAATATATAAGGAATAAAACATTTAGGCATGTTCTGTTATCGGAAAATCCAAAGCACTTTGCGTATGGTTGCTGTTTTTTAGCAAATACTTTAACATTTTATCTTTTATCTGTTTATAGTTACATTAATGTTGTGCAGCGACCATGAAGCAAGTTAGTTGCTGTAATCTCTCTTATAGTCAATAAAGACATCCTGTCATGTTCCCTAGAATACAATACAGTGCAAAGTTGTCTGTCCCTTTCCTGTGTCAGAAAGCTGACTGTTACAAAGAACTGACGCTTGTTAAATATTATTTATTGAATTAATTCTAAGTGTTAAATAAATGTCTTCTGAAAAAAGATTCAGCATACCAACAATTCTTAGTTAACTCAAATCACATTTATTTGGCTTCTCACTTGATATTGCTCAATTTCGACAAGAAGTGTCAGCGATGCAGGTATAAAAATGCAGGATAGCTAAAATAAAGGTTTATTAAATAAAAATAACACAAAACAGGAACACAGACGAACCTAAACATGACACAACACGCGACAAGACGAGGATTCCGTGCCGCTATAGGCAACACAGCATGGTTAAATACACAAGACAATCAACACATCAGGAACAGGTGTGCAGAGGCGGGAGGAATAAACAAGGGCGGCGCAGACACGTGAACACAGAACATAAACAAACGCACATGGCCAAAGTCCGGGCTGGATCCTGACAAGAAGTCATCGGAAACAAAATAGTATTTATTATTTAAATCCTATTTTATAGCATTTATTATTTAAGGCATTGAGGATAAGATAAGACAGTAACTAATCCTGGAGGTGTTGCTTGGCATGTTGCCAGGTAATCCTTATTCCATCTTTTTTATGAAATGTAAACAGGAAACTAATTAATTGGTACTCTCTCTCTCTCTCTCTCTCTCTCTCTCTCTCTCTCTCTCTCTCTCTCTCTCTCTCTCGCTCTCTCTGTCTGTCCATCAGCTCGGTTTCAATTCTCATCCTCCACATCACTCCAGACGGAGACAAAAAAAATAAATCTCTGTTTTTAGCCTTTGCTGTAGGTGAAAGTCAAAAAGGAGCTCACGGGAACGATAAAATTTAAGCTTTTTCAGAAAAACCCTTATTTACTTTTTGTTTATTCCATCGCTTTCATCTGGAAACATTTGCCCGCTGATGGTTTTTGCTATTGTGATCACTGAAATTGCTGTTCCGCCCCTTGTTAAGGGATTCCCACATCATTATGGCAGCTCTCAAAGGTATAATAAACTGTATAATGAGCACGTACCGCCTATGATCAGGATAACATCATGTCTCCACTGTGCACTGTGTGTGTGTCTGTGTGTGTGAGAGAGAGAGCTGTGTTTTCCTGGTGTCTGTGCTGTTCTCTTTTGTGAACCTGCATTTCAGAGCACAGTGACAGTTTGACCCTGATCACACACACTGTATGTACATTTTCCTTTTTCAAAGGGGAATCAATAAAGAATAAACATGACAGGACCTGTAGGAAGAAAATATTTTTGTAATTAATGTTTTTTTTTTCCATTATTTATTTATTTTTTTTATTCTTATGGAGTGGAACATCTGTGTAACAAGTCCTGGAAATGCCCTGAAAATATCACTGAGGACACGTACGTGGATGTCTTAGATTACCACAGATCGTACAAGTCCCTGCAAATGAACTGTTACTATAGAAACGATAACATATTAGAACACCTGCATTTTAACCTTCTGACCAATCACATTCAAGAATCTGACCGTGCTGTGGTATAACAGCGCATAGGCTACAGTTTAGGAGTATATTGATTTAAGATACAGTCCAGGAAGTATCTAAATCTCATAGCCAGGTGTGTTTTATCTTTGTCGATCTCCACGCTTGCAGCTCCTCACTGTGCTGCATGTCTCAGCAGGCCTCCTGTACACTGTTCATATTTGGAATGCAGTGATTTTGTTGATTTTTTTTTTCCTTTACATATATTTTTGTTGTTGTTGCTGCTGTTTTGTTCCCTGGGAAGATGCTATCTGCCTCCCGCATGTCAGCTCTGAATCTGAAGTGAGCCACTTGACTTGCAAATGCTGAGGGGGTGAGTGACACGTAGCACATGGCCAACCGACCAGGATTAATGATGCCACACACAAGCATTAGATTTATCGGAGCACTATTTCTCTAGAGGGATGTGTAAGCCATCCTTCCTTCGTTCGAGTGTGTGTGTAATCAAGCAGACCAGGAAAGCAGCTCTCGCATTTATATGTGATGGAATTTAACAGAACAGCCTTACTATTCATACAGCACCGGGTATCATAGAGCTCTCAGAGCAGGTTTTAATTGGTTTTGCCAAGAGAGTGGTTCGGTGAGAAAAAAAAACATCCCAGCTGATGGTTCGGAAAAATATAACACCCCGATATTCATGAAAAACCTCCACGGTATATGGTATGTGCCATCATATTTAGGCTTCCTGCTTTATCATTTCCATTTTGCTGAAATTAAGTGAATCAGCCGAGAAATGTTTGGTGTGAAATTTGCTGGCACTGAAGTTCATGTAAACAGCTGAAAGCCACGTCAGTCTGATTTGAACATTTGTATTTTTTTTCATTCATTCATCTTCAGGGTCAAGGTTGTTGTGGATCCTGAACATATCCTGGGAACACTGGGCATGAGGCAGAAATGCACCCCGATGTGATACCAGTCCCAGTCTCAGAGCACCGTGAACACACTAGTTCACACCAGATATTTAGCATAGGCAATCTACATATAGACATGACAGACAGTAATCCAGTTCGAATCTGGGACCAAGGAGCTAGGAGGTGGTGAATAGCTATACTATTCTCTTAGCTCTAGCATAAAGCCTTAGCAATCCCGTGACACTCCCCGAGTCTCAGCCGACCATCATGAATTCAGAATAATGTTTCATGATGGAATTGATCTCAGTATCAATATTCATACCCACCCAAGTACATGGTGCCTGAGAGTAATCGTTATAAATGCGAGTCATTTCACTGAAGAGGATGAAGTTTTGCAAATTCCCAACACAGCAAACCTGGCTTTCCATCAGTGACCTTCTCCTGCGCCTATGCGCTTGCAGTTTTCTAAGCTTATAAATAGCAGAATGGAATAATGAAATGCCGCCTGTGAACCCACTATGTACTGGCGAATTTGACTCAGAGTCGTAATCTAAGCGGGCTCCCGCCGTGTGTTTGACATTGACTCCTTTCGGCGCTTGCTTGGCTCCTTCTCCAGGACAGGGTGAGATTGAGGTTAAAGCCGAACTGCTGACTCGAGAACACTCGGGTCACTAATGCGCACTCACGATGAACGTCTGAAGACTGAGATGGAGAAACAGCTCTGATTGCCGGCATGATTAAACCGCCACAGGTACCGGAAGCCCTCCTCACACGTTCAACTTGTCTTTAAAGGTTAATATAAGCAGCATGTCTAAGGTTAACTACATGAGCAGTGCATTGCAGCAATGCTTTGGTTCGAGTATATTGTTACTGCACAAGATGACCAAAGGATGTGTGATATATTTTGACACTTAAGGATTTGATGAGAATAAGTAACCTGCTGCTTGTAACAGCGGATCTGTAACACATTGACACCTGATGATTTCAGTGATCTTAATATAGTGTGAGATCATGTAATCCAGGCGCACGGCAGTGGTGGAGCTCATTTTTAGCTCATTTTGCTAATTTTAGCCGGTAGAAAGGTTTACCATTGACCAAGGTACCACACACAGACACACACAGAGCACAGCTGAAGAGTTTCCTGTGGCGCAGTGAGGTTATAAGTGACGAACACTACAGCGATGTCTATCAGAGAGACCGCAAGAAACTGAGTAAGAAAGATAGCGAGAGAGAGAAGAATGAACAATGGCTCACTGTGATCACTTTGTACTTTGTTAACCAACACACAGTGTCATATTTGCACAAACCTATTTAGATGAAACCATCTATCTGTTTCTGACTCTCTCTCTCTCTCACCCACTGTCTCGCTCTCACTTTCTGTCCCTCTATCTGTCTCTTTTCTCAATCTCCTCCTCTTTGCTTAATTTATGTTAGAAGAAAGACAGAGGGAGGTGAGGGGGAGTGATGGACATTGAGATAAGGAGACCGAAAGACAGGAGAGATAGAGGAGGAGAGCGAGGACAGATTGAGACAAGGAGAAGGGGCTAGTGAGAGGAGCATGAGATTTAAATCTATAGAAAGCTCTAGCTTTCGCTCCTTTTCTCCTTTTCATTTTCATTGCATTCTTACCTTTTTTCTTGTGTTCTCTTGTTCTATCTTTTCCTTCACTCTTTTTGTTTTTGTCTGTCTAGCCAGCTTTTTGCTTTTGTCTATCAAGATATTTCCTTCTGCTTTTTATTCTTCCTTCCTTTCTTCCTTTCTTTATCATCCAAACATACCAGCTTCTATGTCTTTGTGTGTTTATGCGAGTCAGTGTGATGTTTGTGCGACTCTGTTTCATGTTTATGTGTGGGAGTAACAGGCCCCGCCCACAGAGTCAGAGTCATTTACTCCGGCTGAGTTACAAGTATACGAGAGACAGCGACAGAATACATGAGAAAAGTGCAACTCAGAGACAGAGACCTGAATGGGAGCTTGAGGTTTGGAGAGCGGGGGAAAAAGGACTGCAAGGAGAGATTGTGAGATTGTGTGTGTGCGTGTGTGTGTGTGTGAGAGAGAGAGAGAGAGAGAGAGAGAGAGAGAGAGAGAGAGAGAGAGAGAGAGAGAGAGAGAGAGTGGATGAGTGTTTGAGTGCTGAAGAATGAGGCAGTGGGAGACAGGGTCAGGGGTTCAGACCGGATGGACAAAAGGCCCAGTGTTATCAGCTCCAGCAGATCGGCCCCCAGAATGCCACAGCTGGTTCACATTTCCATGGGGAGACACACATACCACACACAAACTACACACACCACACACACACACACACACACACACACACACACACACACACACACACACACACACACACACACACACACACATTAAACCTGCCTGCCCTAGACAATCTTTTGGACACAAACCATATTTCAAAAAAAGTGTGGAAAGGGAGGAACTTTTAGCTGCACCATGACCCACAGAGACAAATGATTAGCCTTAAAAATCTTCATCTAAACGTCTACACACACACACACACACACACACACACACACACACACACACACACACACACACACACACACACACACACACACTCCACTTTGATTTATGGAACAACATGCACATTGCACAACGTGTAAATTATAGACAGTATGCACTTCTCTGCCTATGTAATTTGGGCCACATTGTCGAGAAGTGATCAGCCTCAGGTACTGCCTCCACCCTGTGCTAGAAATTTAACTGTGCCTGAAATTTTGGTTTAGTTCACAGCAGAAAGTTTCAAATCAGAACCCAAAAGATGACACATACACACACGATATGGGGTTTTTAGACATTGTTATTTAAACATATGCTGGCATTCATGTTAAGCTGGAGTGAAGTCCACATGGTCAACCTGCCCACCCTCCTGCATGTCCCCTTGGGTCTTGTTATCCTCCACATTCGCTCAGTCATGCACTTGCTCACACACGACTGCAGAATTCCCCTAGCTCATCCTAATCAGAGCAAAAAGAGTTGTGAGGAGGAGCTTTATCCCGCTTGTTCACTGCTTCTTCGTGTCACTTGACTGTGATTTAAATGGTGGAGTCCGTTGTGGGTTGACGGCACGTTGTTCAAAATGGAGTGACCTCACAGTATTTCATTGTCAAGTGCTACTGGCTTCTCTTTGGTCGTTTTGTGAGCTGTTTGCCATGGACGGAAACGGAGCGAAGGAGAGGAAGGTGTTCAAAGTTGCTAGGGAAGGGATGTGGTTATGTCCCACAGATCCTTCAGACGTAGTTTTTCATGGGCGTGTCCCGGCTGCTAATCTAGAGCTCACGTTCTATTGTGATTTTTGAGAAAAGACAGCAATATATCGCAATGCACATTTGTTTTTGAAGCTAATTCTGCTGCTGTAACTGCATTTACATTTACTATCCATTCACAAGGCTGTCAATCAATCGCTCACTTTAAATAAGTGCTTTATCTTTCTATCGCTCAGAGTTGTAGTGAATCGGAGGTGTATCTCAGGAGCACTCGGCCTAATGGGAGAAAATGCACTAGTTGTAATGCTAGTCCATCATAAGGCACAATGCACAAACACTGAGGGGCAAGTGAGCACAGCCAGTTCACCTAGCAGCACATTTTCGGGAGGTTGGAGGAAACCAGAGATCCGGGAGTAAATTATGCAGAGAGATTTGTGTGAAATTCCACACAGGCAGTAACCAGAACTCTGTAAAGAACTTGTTTTCTCTATAAAACCAGGGAATCCCTACTCCCTCGGGAATGACCAGTTAGAGAGGCTACAGAAAAGACAGTTTCCTCCATATTCCACATGTGCACAGGGCTGTGATTTAGAACTACATCTTGTCTGATGCTAAACTGGAAGCTTCTTTGTTAGCCACAATAGCCCTGTAGCTAGACTTTAAAAACCAAGAAGCAAAAAGAAACATTTTGTCACTAAACTATAATCTTCAGCTTACCTGGGGTCTCTCTCTCTCTCTCTCTCTCTCTCTCTCTCTCTCTCTCTCTCTCTCTCTCTCTCTCTCTCTCTCTCTCTCTCTCTCTCTCTCTTACACACACACACACAATTCTCCCCTGAGACAGCGGATCTGATCAGGCCATATGGAGCAGACGGTGTCTTACTGAGTGCCGCTGACGACAGATGAACAGATCAGGCTGTTAGCGGTGCTGCAGGCTTCATTTCTTCACCGGGTCCTTCAAAAAAACCTGCCTCTCTTTTTCCTACTTTCCTCAGAAAGAAGGAGTTTTCTCCTCCACAGTCAAACAGATGGAAAGAGACAGCACTCGCGTCACATGTTTACCAAGCAAATACACTTATCCACTGACAGTGCCATTCTAAAGTTAACAATTGGGTCCTTTCAAGCGGCACCATGTAACGCCACTCAACTACCATCCCTGAACGTTTTTTTTTTCTCTTCTTTTAAACTTGGAGTGTTGCCTGCATACATTTCAAACACGCCAAGGGGCTTTTATTTTTAATTCGTTGAGGAGTTGACAACGAGAATTGTAACGGCTCTGCTTCAGAGAAACTGTGCTTTGAATTCATCCCTCCTCACCGAGCAGCTCTTTGAGCTGGAATTTAGAGCTGTGCCAAAATAACACACAGAGAGAGAAAGAGACAGAGAGAGAGACAGAGAGAGAGACAGAGAGAGAGAGTACAAGACGATCTAAGGTTGTGTTGTATTTCTTTCTTTTTCCCATAAACACAGCTGGTTATACACTTTTATATCTCTTTTTCCTTTTTCCATGAAAACTGCAGGTGTCCCTGAGAGGTCAGGCCTCGGAGAGGTGATCTAAAGTGTACTAGTGTTTTTTTTTTTTTTTAATATATAAATTAGGCCTACTTAAGGTATTCATATTCCTGTGATTAAATCAGCTCATAATGTGAAAGCAGGAATGTAGAAATAAAGTAGAAATATATCCACAGCAGTGAGAGCCAGCTTAATAATAAAGATCTATCCAATAAAAGAAGACTGAGAGAAGGCAGCCTGATATTTTTACTTTGATTAGGAAAAGTATTGTAATTGTTGTTGTTGCATTTGTGTGTGTGTGTGTGTGTGTGTGTTTGTGTGTGTGTGTGTGTGTGTGTGTGTGTGTGTGTGTGTGTGTGTGTGTGTGTGTGTGTGTGTGTGTTTGTGTGTGTATTTGGCCAGGGAACAATCCTAAATCTCAGAGGTGGGCCTTTGACCTCACAGACTAACAGCTGAGCTAACAGCACAGTTACTAATTGTAGGTCACACAGTAGTGCATGGATCAGTTCCCAGCCCTTCTCGCTGCTTGGCTGATTGTTACAGTAATGAAAAATTGATCAGTGTGTAATCAGGCTGTGTTGCGCCTGGGGAAAAACGGGAGCCACATCTCCTTTTGCTTGGTGGAATGATTGATCGGTCCAATTGGCCAATCTCTCTCTCTCTCTCTCTCTCTCTCTCTCTCTCTCTCTCTCTCTCTCTCTTTCTGTGTGTGTCTTTCCTCCACCCCTTCTGGCAGAGGGCAGGATAAGATGAACTCCTCTTGTCTTTTATCTCTTTATTTTGTAGTTATTGTTTCAGTGACGCTAGTCAATTGAGCGTAGCCAACAGACAGGGATGGTACAGCAATAAGCTCACAGTGCAGCACTCTGTCCTTTTTGTACCTGTTTTTTTAACCCTGCTGAAATCCCTGGCTTGGCCTGAGGGAGCAGTTGGCATGGGGCTGCTCAGCTGAGCTTTAATGTGAGGAGCTGTCAGATCGTTTCAGAGACCAGAAGCTGAAGACCGTACTCTCAGTTCATGCCTCGCTTGCCTCATCAGTCCGTATATTGTACGAGAGGGCTTGTTTCACTATAACTAAGAGGGGAATGAGTGGCTTTCTAACAGGCAGTGCTGCTTTCTTAAGTGGAAGGTTGTGCAGCAATGCCGAGACTTATTGGCCCACCGTGAAGAGTGTGCAGTTGGTTGGGGGTTTAAGGTCATTAATGGTTTGACGAGAAAGGACACAGCACCTGTTTTCTCTCTTTGTTTTGTACTCAGATACTCATTTTCTGCTGTTGTGGGTGATCCAACATGATTACCATAAAGATTTGCATTTCACAAACCTGTGCTCCCTCTTGGTTCAGTGGATACATCTTGTATAAAGCTTAGTGACCAGTACAATTGCCTCACACTTCTAGGGTGGAGGTTTGATTCCTGCTTCCAGGCTGGAATCTGTATTGTTAAATACAAGGAAATTGTTTTATATTTGAAATTTTCTGAACCAAAACTATAGACCACTTTCTTCAAATAGGAGATTTCACATAAAAGTCAAGCAGAAGACAAAGTTTTCCAAGTGTGTCTGTTAATAACGGAGCATAAAGACCGATGTAAATCCATCAAATGGATGGTCTGATCTTGAAGGTTCTGCCTAGCTTTCAAAAAAAAGCCCTCAGATAAGCAGCCGCTTTCTTCCCGTCTTTCTGTGCCGGAATGCAGTATCAGAAAGCAAATTGAGACCAGTTGAGTGCTGCCAGCTGCTTGACCCTTCAACTCTGAACTCACAGCCTGTGCAGGCAGTCAGGAGGCACTTTTATGGGAAAGCAGATACAGAAGGGTGGTTGGGAGATTTTTTAGAGAGCTGGTAAAACAGGCCGACTGCTGCGGTGGCTGAGTTTGGACTTGGGAACACACTCTGCCCTTATGTGCCGCCCACACAGGCCTGCTTTCAACAATAGCCTCATGTGTATGAGGTTGTTTACAGAGTAGTACCACACAAACGCAAGCACTGTCCCCTAAACCCCTTGTTTTGACTGTAGGGGAATATATTACAGCCCGAACACACAATCCATGACTCCTCCTTACAGGGATAGGCTCTTGGTCCTGTGGGTAAAGTGCCAGTGTGTAGTGCTGCCAAGACCCTGGCACTGACACACATGAGTACTGGGGTCATGGTGCCTCAGACACACTTCTTCCATTCAATAATTCCTCTCTTGTGCAGTTCGGGACAGAGTCAGCAAGAACGACATTAGCCTTGTGGAGCTCAGAAAGCATATCACATGCCTTAAGTGTTTCTTTTTCCACCTTCTCATAGCTTTGAGAAGAGAACCAAAAGGGGCCAGTTGTTTTTCTAGGCTGAGTCAGAGGAAAGGTGAGGAGCAGGAGTCCCAGCCCCAAACCTGGCCATCTGTTTTCTGTCTTCAACACTTGTCTTTCTCTTTCAGTGCTTCTGCTTGGCCCATCGGTGAACCCATGCTCCTTTTTTGTACATGCCTGTTTCTGCATTCTCTCCCAAGCTCGGTCTCGACTCGAATGTGATTATAGCCTCCCACACTCGCTCACCACAATGCTGTCGTGTAATTACAGCAGCGGGGAACTAAACTAAAGAATGAAAAAAAAACACTATGTCTTAATTCTCCTTCAATTCAGCAAGTCTGCTGCTAGTCTGAGGTGTGGTGGGGTTCGGCCCAGTCAGGAGTGTTTATAGAAAATGCACTAATAAACTAAATACTGTTGATTAAACAGACAAAGCAATTTCTGTTGTCTTTGTAAAGAAAAAGAACAATTTAAAAGCAACATTCAGAAGAAGCGTCTCTTTTAAAACGTTACGATTGTTAATAAATTAAACTGATTTTTTGGATAAATTGCATCTGTAACATGCTTAAGTTCTTATACTGTACCTGTAAAATGTCAGTATGCTTGGTTCACTTTCAACCACTTCATTAGGGGACAGTTTCAAGAAGGCTTAGCCATCATGAGAATAATTATGAGAATGTACACTGTAATTTGATGGAATTGTAAAATATGTCTAGGTAAAGATGACAATTGTGTCTTCTTTTGAAGAATATGTCACAATTTTGGTCTACTCACAACAACCACATTAAAAAGACTTGACTTCTACTTGTCACAAAAACCCCATGAAAACCTTTACAGATATATCGTATTTTAATGTATTGGTTATTATGATATTATTATGATGTTTTTCCTCAAAATCAGATTTTCTTTTTGAAATCACAAACAAAACATCTCAGTCTTGGTTATTCCTATTACTAATTACAAGGACTTTACAGAGTAATTTCTGAAAATGTCGATAACTATTATATTTGCTATTTTTAGTTTTATTTTTTTCTAAGAAGCAATATTTGCATAAATTAATGTGAGTTTCAAGTTTCAAAAAATATCAGCAATTAACTGGCAAAAAAATTTATTACAGTTGTATATATCCCTGATATGTTGAGAGAGAAATTATGTACTATTGCATGCATTAGACAGAGGATACTTCTATTTTGGCTTGATTATATACTATTAGGTTCTAATAGGGTGAAGTTAGTCAGACCTTCTTCACTTGACGCTCGTTGTCATGGTTTAAATCTTTCTCATGTAAACGTTACCTGATGTGGACAAACAACGCTTCAGAAGAGACACATACTCGCAGTTGATAGAACTCATTCCATTCTGCTAATGGTTAAGGATCTTGCTCAAGTAGTGGCTTTTTTGCAGTCCGTTTAACAGCCGTGTTAGTGCTGCTGCCATTTTTTTCCTGCCAAATCAATAACAGGGCTGTAAAAAAGTGAAGTGGAGCCTTAAAGACAACACCTGTCTCTTCCATACACCTGATTGCTAGCGAGTCCTGTCCATGTCTTTTTGGTCTCCTTTCTTTTCATGGATGAGAACAGTTTTTGACGTGACCCAGCTTGGGCTTACGGTGACACACTGCCTTCAGCAATGCTGTTAATCACAGCAAAAAAGACGTATGCTAAACAGATGCATAGCACTGCTTATGCTGATGTAACCCCCTCCCCTGTGCTTCACACTCGCCTGTCAATAGTAGTGAGTGGCAGTGTAATTGTGTGTCAAGAATAATTACAGCAGTATTGCTTTCCCAAACAACCTAGCAAAATCGATCAGGTTGCCAGGTGTGCAAATAAGGTCCTCAGGTTTTCCCTTAGTTTCCAATCCTTCCAATCTTCTAGCCCAGATTTGCATCATTCTAATAATATTGCTGATGCAGCTCTAAAGATGTAATTCCAATTTCCAGAAGATTCAATTTCAGGTGTCATCACATCAGAGTGGTGTAAACTTCCTGTCTTTATGCTTGCCCTTTAAAACATTCTCGGCTGTGCCCGGAAGCCTAACAATCTCATCTCTACCTAGTGTCTGGTACTTTTGGACAGAAGCCAGATCTTGATGTCACCCTTTTCCCAAGTAGTGATGTGTCTGAACAGGTCTGGAATTAAACAAAGCTTGGCTGTAAGGTGTCTTTTCTAAACTGAAACAGAAGGTCAGGATGTCTCAATGCGTATCCACAACCTTTAACCCCAGTGCACTGAGAGATATCCGGCTCTGAAATCTGAACAGCTTCAGTCTCTATCATCCACGTAATACCCGTCCAGGAGACATGCCCTTATGAAGAGGCCTGTCACGGTTTCTCTCTGCCGGTCAGCACGCCAAATGTGACAGTGTGCCACAGTTTGTACCTCAAACCTTTTTATCTGAATGGCAATCTCTTTGGAGCTCCCTGAGGAGAAGCATATTGAGAAACATTCTCGGTTCGAAGTAAATCATTGCTGATGGCCGTGGTGAGCTGGAGAATGAGCCCAAAAAACATTTTTTTTATTGGTTTGTATAACCACTTGTCCTCCATCTTGTTCACATGAAATCTTGATGTGTAAGAAATGAAACCATATTTTGATTTTAAATCTGACCTTCGACATATTCTTTTTTCTTTATTCTTTCTTTATTCCATCAGGCAGAGTGATGCTAGCCAATCACAAACATCTGTTATCTCATGTGTACAGATTAGGACAGTTATGTGGTGCTTGAATAAGGAAGTATAAAAACTAGGAAAATTCTCGTTCAACATGGAATTTCGACACCGGAAGTCAGGAAGTTCAGCATATGATGTCATATGACATCAGCATGGCTGGACACACCAGGAAATATCAGTAATCATAATCAGTAATCAGTAACCAGTAATCCTGGGAAGAGTGTGACCAAGGCACAGCATTTACACACATTCACACCTGTCCTACCTTTCTTTCAGTCTGCCTCTTTTTTCTCTTTTCCCTCACGTCTTCCTCTCTCTCACACACACACACACACACACACACACACACACACACACACACACACACACACACACACACACACACACACTGTGAGAGGCCTTTGTGTATGTCTGTCTCTGTGTGTGTGTGTGTGTGTGTGTGTGTGTGTGTGTGTGTGTGTGTGTGTGTGTGTGTGTGTGTGTGTGTGTGCGTTATTCATCATCGAAATCTCTCTAGCGCTGTGGCCCATCTGCAGCCCAGCTATCCTCCATAGATCATCCCTCTGCCTCAGTAAACAAACAAAGTATAGAGCGCCTTGCAAAAAATAAGAAAGTCGATGTGGTGTTTGTCATCTCCCTAATGCATTGGTATTCACTCACTCATGGACAGCAGGTGCTTGTGTGTATGTGTAGTAGTCTGTGATGATAACTGCTTAGCAGTATATTTTTGTCTGATTTGAAGAGAACAGAAGATGTGGGAGGGAACAGGGGATTAAAGTCAAGCTGGCAACCCACATCCATGCAGGTCTTTAACATGCAAGGTTTTAGTTTTTTTAGTGTGTGTACAGTGAGAATGGGAGATTGTAAATGGCATTGTAAGTTTCCTGCGGCTCTAAATGAAACGAGCTGCGGGATGCTGGTTGTTTGCATGCTGTATTTATTAATACACATTACTAACTTTTCAGTACGGCATCCTCTTACTGAGTGTAAAAGAGTTCAGTGTTATATTTTATTAAACAAACTCAATTATTGGTTAAAATGAGAAAATTACAACAGTGCCGTGAGAGGTATGGAGGTGGGCACACTACACGCCCCTCAGTCACATTGCTTTCATGAATTGGAAAACAAAACAATACAGTCAAAAGTTCAGTGTTTAATAGATTATGTAATTTGTTATCATTAATATTTGCTGTAAACAAATATTATGCAACATAGTCTAACAGTAAGGTTTGGTTGTTAAGCACCATAACTGACAAATATAAGGATATAGTGTGGATAAAACAATGGCTTAAGTGGAACATATGGATTGGTTTAATCGTTTCATAACCTACCCAGCCAATAAGATTGTAGAACTACAGCTATTGTGCAAACCAGTTTTTGTCTTATTAGACCGGGCCGTTGTTTTAACGTCATATACAGTAATGTAGGGTGTTGAAACTTATTTGCATTTAAAGTACAAACTGTTAAATTGCACATGAGGCCCAAAAAAACGGTCTTTTCAAATATTCCACTTTAGTGGTATTTATTTGCATTGTGTCCAGCGTGAATAGGCGTTTATAATGTCGAATGAACCGTTAACAATGTGTGCGTGAAGAGAAAATGGCTGCTGGGCATTAGGACTGCCGTTTCTGATTGGCCAGGGCGAGTGAATTTGATCCTCCAGTTTGCCGCTGGGTATAGATCTTTGGCAGTCGCCCAAGCAGGCACCCTAAAGGAGAACGCTCTTCGTCTCGGCACGCAATTCAAAATGGCAGCGTGAGCACTGCAGCGGGAGAGATGCTGGCACCTGGAATATACACCCAAATCTGGCACGGAGATGAAAGCCAGATGTGTGCGTGTGTGTGTGTTTGTGCCTGTGTGTTCCAGGTGTCTCAGATTACAGCTACGGTCAGGGAGCTGCGAGTATGAGTGGGCACCAAAGGAAGCTGCGTGTCCTTGATAATTGGACAGAATCAAACGAAGAATTCAGACGTCTCTTTGTTTTAGCGCATGGTGTGTGAGATGGCACAGAGCCGCCGTGATCTTTAGAGGATTTCTGTACTCAGATCACTGTCTCATTGTTCTCTAGACAATGCTGATTTGAGAAAAATCCCTATGAGCAACTCAGCTTCTTCACAAACATTTAGAATTTATTTCTAGATTGCACAGAATGCCTAAAAGTCCAGTGGAAATATTGTGGTTTTATTAAGGGATAAAAGACAAAAAAAAAACAGTAAATAATTAGTGATGTGGAATGATGTGTATTTTCTTATGAAAGCCCAAAGTGTGTAAAAGTGTGTTATTCCTCTTACATCATAGCAGTTTGCCAGCAACTGCATTTTTCATATTTTACCATTCACAGTTACTTTTAATGTTAGGGAATTATTTTATGACCGGTTCAACTATAAGTGAAGGTTCTGCCCTTTTTTGAAGTTAATAAGACAAAATAAATTACAAACCACCAACACTGGAAACCCCTTTCAAAAATAATTGTCTCATTACAGAAAGCTGTACCATTTCATCCAGTTCTTATGTGTGTTTTTTTTTTTTTTACGCTGTTTATTATGTGGCACATCCATCGTACAAATCCCTGTGATTGAGCTACTGTGGAGACGATGATGTATTTAAATACTGCATTAATCTAAACTTATCATTTATGTTAGAGGTGAATCTGCTATTAGAGCAAAATCAACATGCACTTTCGCTTCAGAGAATTCACCCACACTGAGCTATAAAACCAACATATCATTTGTGCCCGACATTGTTATATGTTACATGTATCATACTGTATTTGTTCAGTATTCATTTCCTCTTATTAGCAAGCTGGGATTATTTAGCTACTTTTCACTCTGATGGTGCTTTGTCTTCTATGTACGTTCCCCATTTTACTTGTTATACTGCTTTCTAACATCTCTTCCCTCAAACCCTAGCATTTTGAGTACCCATTTGATTTGATTTGCTTTGGCCCAACTCTCTTGCTTAATTGACCGGATCTGTTCCATCGAGATGTGCTAGAGAGTAACATCCACATCCACACTCACACTCAACAGCCCAAAGTGGGACCTGCTTAGTGATTTAGAGGAACATGACAACCTGAAGTAATTTGGCCTCATGCCGCACTTCGAGTCACATTAAGGACAATCGACAGTCCCTTCATGCACAATTAGGCTTGTTTGCCTCATTTCATTTAATGGCTTTTGGGTTTCTTTGGGTTTTTATGTCAGTGGAAGAATGAACACTGTCTGCTTCATCGATTCAATTAGGCACTATGATAGAGGCTTTTCATCAACCTTCTTTAACCTACTTGAATCCAATAATATGCTTTATATGTGAATTAAAAAGTAAACATAGTTGTGTGGAAGGCTGAGGCATGGACACGTAGTATTGAACGGTTTACACTTGGACTTGAATTCACATGGTAATTCACATGGTATGGAAATGCAGTCTAAAAATAGCACAGTATTAATCAGCCATCTGAAAACAGACAAGCTGGTAGCGCTTACAAGTGACAAGAAAAAAGGTTTCTTTGTACAAAGGTGCCCTTGTATATATAACGTCAATAGGAGGCAGAAAAATCTTAAAAATCTATTTTTTCACCATAGAAATACATTTTAAGATATTTTAAAATCAGCATTTTTCATGTTGATGAGACAAAGGAGAGTTGTGAGGAAGGTCTAACCAGCAGTCTGTACCATAGCTTATAGCTTAATCCAAAAATAGACATGTGTTTGGTTTAGTTATGAACTGCAAGGCCATGTTCTTCGGTTGCATTTGATAGCCGTCATATACAATAAAATGGCAAACATGCAGGAGAGTAGCAATCTAACACTGCAGATTATACAATCAGGAGTTTCATCACTTTGTTTTTAATACTGAGGCCTTGTCTTGTACAGTGTTTGACTGATACAGCAAGTGAAATGTGTTTTGTGTTATAAATGGGGAGGAAAAATGACTGCAGTCCATCCTGAAGTTATTACTTCATTTTTCCCAAGGAGAATTCACTGACTCCTATAAATGAGAAGTATCAGTTTTATACTGATTAACCATTTGTGTTGTATTACCTCTTTATCTGTATCCTACATAGTGCTAATCGTTGATTATATGTACAGCTTGTGCACCTTCAGGACAGATAAATACTCAGAGTTGCTTATTTGCTCTCTGCACTGAGTCAGTCTCTAGAGCTCTGAATCTGGAGTTTTAATTGGAAGCTCGGTATGACTTTGTTCTGTTTAATTCACATGATCTGACACACAAGAGACCACAAACTGGCTTCTGACTTCACACTTATTACCCAGAGCTTACACACACACACACGCACACACACACACACACACACAAGCGCACACACACACACACACACGCGCGCGCACACACACACACACACGTGCACACACACACACACACACACACACACGCGCGTACACACACACACACACACACACACACACACACACACACACACACACACACACACACACACACACACACACACACACACTTTCTATATTTAAGAGTGGCCATTCTCTGTGAAAGCTTAAAATTCAGGAACACAATGTGTTATTCTATCAAAGCTTTTCCTATCAACATGAGGACACTTGTTCCCCACACAGGTATCACAAATCACACACACACACACACACACACACACACACACACACACACACACACACACACACACACACACATGCACAAGTTTTCTTTTCTGCTTCTGTTTGTCTTCCTGCTGCATCTGCTTCTTTATTTGATGCCTATGCTGCATTCCTTTTGTATCGTTCACATTTTCATATGCATATTTGCTGCATGCACAGGCCTTCCTTTGCTACTTTTATGGTCCAACACGACAAGCCTTCCATTTGAATGAACACACATACACACACACACACACACACACACACACACACACACACACACACACACACACACACACACACAGACCCCTAGAGTGCCTGCAGGTCTAAGCCGCAGGCAGAGCTGGGAAACGTTGCCATGTGTCAGCGCCTCTTTCTCCCTAAGGATAAATAGCTCTGCAGTTTTCATAATCATAACTCACATAAACGTAGACGCCTTACACACAGCACTGTGGCTCTGCAGCTCCCATTCACACCCCCACCCCCTTTTTAAACCACATTCGTTTGTACACACTAGTGAACAATTTGTACCTCACACTTTACTGTTTAAGACAATATTATTTCTCATGAAATAAAACTAAATTGATGATATTGTTTTTTTTTTAATCAGATACTTTTTCTAACATTAATGTTACTTCATATCATTCATTCATTCATTCATTCATTCATTTTCTACCGCTTATCCAAACTTCTCGGGTCACGGGGAGCCCGTGCCTATCTCAGACGTCATTGGGCATTTTTCCAGAGACACCAATCAACCTACCATGCATGTCTTTGGACCGGGGGAGGAAACCGGAGTACCCAGAGGAAACCCCCGAGGCACGGGGAGAACATGCAAACTCCACACACACACAATGCGGAGGTGGGAATCAAACCTCGACCCTGGAGGTGTGAGGCAAACGTGCTAACCACTAAGCCACCATGCGCCCCTGCTTCATATCATTTCAGCCAAATTCAAAAGCTTGTTCGGCAGACTTATTTTTCGTTTGGATTTATCTCACTAAAGTTTAGCCTCGTCATAGTATGCTCGCTCTTTTCTTTGTACTTTTATTCTCTCTTTTACTCTGTCTCTCACTCTGTCTCAGACAATCAAACATGTTAGCATTAATAATGCATGGATATGCGCAGGATTAGGCACCCGGCAAGTCAGTGTGTGCAGCACTGATTTCATCTGACTGCAGGAACTCACAAAGTTTGAATGAAAAACTGGTGCATTACTAAGCCTCTTGCTTTGCGTCAGTTCTCCACCCCATGATGCCCCCTTGCAAAAGCGACTCTTGGTCATTTCGTGCTCTGAGACGCCTCTATTAACCTGTTCAAGCGACGACGCTGAGAGTTTTCCCCACCTATATACAGAGTGTAATCCAGAGTGTAAGATGCATCCATTTGCAGTCTTGTTGATATTCCTGGCTCACCTCCATTTCTCTTCACCTATAAAGAAGCGTGACAGCGTTCTTTTACCAGCTGACTGTGCAGAGGTTTGAGCAAGTGATCAACAGGAAGATGAGCATCAGCTGAATGTGACACACCACCTGCTTCTTCTCTCCAGGGACAACGAGCTAGCTTTTAGCTAGGGGGTTGCAGTGCAGAAGGATTAGCATATCAGACGTCCTTTTTTTTCTCTTTTGTGAGTGCATGTCTGCATGAGATGATGATACTGCCAGGCACTGCTCACTGAAGAACAAAAAGTTCAGGGGACGGAGTCGGACCTGATGTAGCGCCTCGTACTTTGGCAAGGGTAGTAAAAATACAATTTTTAGTCCATTGGGAAGAGACAGCTCTGTCTGTTTCAGGGTTATGGGTTAAGCTGATAGGAATCAGGTGCATCTCATCCCCTTGGATTTCTGCTTCTGCAGCAAGGATTATCTCAATATTGACAGTAATGGTGAAGTAACAATCCTAGATTCCTGTGACCGCAAAATTTATATTCATTCACATTTACACAGAGAAACGTGTCCCCAATTTGTGGACTATTTACCCAGCACTAGTCACCAGGCTTTCTTTTTTTGGAGGTCAATTTCATTCAAGCAGTCAGAATCTTTTAAATCACATACTCACATATAGGGTTGTTATAATGTCACAGTTCATCATGGTTTATGAGCAGATGGTAATCTCACTGTAGTTTTTTAAATGTATTTATTTTTATTAGATTTAAATACATTTCTGGCTATTTTCCCAAAATCTGTCTAGTGGGTTGCATCCCATTTGTCTGACTCTGAGTCACCAAAATATTTTTGAATAGCACTTTATAGTACTACAGCAATCCCACTTTGTCTGCACAGAGGATGTAAATGCACTGAAACCTGTGATTAATCAGCTACTGCTGGTAACACGTTACTCTACTCAGACTCCTGAAGTTTCTAACTGTAATGTACATGTACATAGCTATCAAATGCACAGAACACAACTTAGCTGACCAGACCTAAACCAAACAAATCTATTTTTGGCACTGCACAGTGCTATGCTCGTTTATTTTAAAGGCTTTTTGGACACGGAATGGTGCGTTTCCTCACAGCCACTCTGTCTTTCAGCTGGAAGCAATCTAATAAATAGTGACAGCACAAGAGACTTGATGAAAACATTGTTTTCAAATATTTTT
This sequence comes from Tachysurus fulvidraco, assembly GCF_022655615.1. Lineage (NCBI taxonomy): Eukaryota > Metazoa > Chordata > Actinopteri > Siluriformes > Bagridae > Tachysurus > Tachysurus fulvidraco. The sequence continues at coordinate 30,742,500 of NC_062519.1, forward strand.
TTGAAGAAGGAAGATGAAAAGTCATTTTTTAATTTGCTCAAAGAACTCGTCATTTATTTAAATTATAGTGAATATTCTTGACCAGGTTTATCAATCTGAAAATAAGCACAGATATATATTTTTTAGATGGCAGAAGATGTGTACAGAGAGTTCTGGAAGTCCAATTTTGATTTCACGTGCAGTAAAACGAGGCCTCCAGATAAAAGCAATTGAGGGTTAAGGGCCTTGCTCAAGGGCCAGGAGTGGACACTTGGTGAACCTGGTAATCAAACTCACAACCTTCCAAGCAGTGTTCCAACAACTTAACACTAAGCTACCACATCCCTTATAGCAAGCTGATGATGTCTGGCATGTTAAATGTGAGTCAGAACTGCAAGAAAGAAGATCTCCGGCAGGAAGATTTCAGTGTTAGCAAAAGAGGGAACAGTGTCCTGCTTCTTTAGCACCTGACTGGAAACGTGACAGCAGACTCACTGAGCCTCATGGAGTCAAGGCTCTGTCACTTCCTGCACTCTCGGCACATGGCTCCTGCAGTCCCTGTGCCACACCGCTGCTGTCCTTTGTTAACGTGAAGCTGAATGCAGGTGTTGCTGTGCGCTTTGACAGAGAGCTGCTCTCTGACACACTGCCTGTCAGCAGGCCCTCAGTCTCACGTTGTGACTGCATGGCCCTCAGGAAAGGCCTCGCAAACAAAGGGCCAGATTGACACACGCGTATTTGTGTGTGTGTGTGTGTATAGGTATGTGTGTGTAAGTCATTGTGCCGAGTGGAGATCTCAAGGGAGAAAGCATAAAAGGCTTATTGTAAGAGTGTGCGGTGCGTAGAGTGCACCCTCCGGGTAGGTATAGGAAGTGCAGACACGTGTGTGTCTGTGAGTACTGCGGCATGTTATGTAAAGTGTCGCGATAAAGTCATCTTTATTAGCTTTTTTTAGGTGACAGCAGCTAGGATCTGAAGGTCAGCAAGCTTGCGTTCGATTCAAATATTAGCAAACATCGAATTGGTGTTCCCATTTTATTAAACACTGATTTTACACAATACAAATATCTATATATTTTGTGTTATAAATTAGTAACCTAATGCTAACTCACTAACACTAACTCACTGACACCAGGAACCACGTTTCCTAGCAAGCGAACTTACGTTAGCTAATATATTGTGTAACTTTTCCTGGAAGCTACATTTCTTAACCAGCAGTCTCACCCAAGGCAAACTGTTGTATTGTTTATATTTTGCACCTAATACAGCCAAGCTAGCTAAGGTCATAGGTAAATGAATAGTAAGGTATTGTAATGTGTAGCTAATTAAAATCTGAGGACAGCTAGAAAACGTAAGTTAGTCATCATACTGTCATTGGCCATGTGAAATATGAAGTGTTAGCAATTAGCACGGCACATGCTTATCGTCTTTTAAAAAAGCGCCAGCTAAGAGCATATAGCATTTCTCATCTCTTGTTCTACAACCCCATCAACAGAGTCACTCACAGAGGATTAATAGCAATTTGTTGTGAGCGGAAATATCAATAGGTGTCTCTTTAATTACAAGATTAGCAGATTAGTGAATAATGGGAACTGGAGATAAGAGAGGAGTGTGTGTGTGTGTGTGTGTGTGTGTGTGTGTGTGTGTGTGTGTGTGTGTGTGTGTGTGTGTGTGTGTGTGTGTGTGTGTGTGTGTGTGTGTGTGTGTGAGTGTGAGTGTGTGAGAAAGTAATAGGAGTTGGGGTTGGTCTGACATATCAGGCTACTTGAAAGAAAGTTAATGAACCCCCAGTCTTATCATCAGTCTTATCTTATTATCAGTCACCTCATATAACTTTAGTTCTGGTCTTTTTAAAAGTAAGACATTTTGAATAGTAAGTCAATAGGGATAATTAGGATTATTAACCATAATCATGTATTATCCTAGGGGTGTAAATGAAGGTCACATTTCTGACACTTCCAACAGAGGATGATATGAATGTGGACGACAGAAACGTTCTCGAATATATTATCATTTATGTTGTAAAATGGAGTTGTTTGGCAGACACTTTGCACAATCTAAGCTCAATAATAGATGGATTAAATGTATTATTTAACAAATAATAATGTGTATCTGTTGATATGGGGAAGCTTTCTGTGACAGGACCTTTATTTAACTTTGTTTTGGAAGAAGTCTATCGTCAGTGCTTCGTAACCGTAGATTTAAAGTTTTGAAAATAAGAGTCTGGTGAGGAAAAGACTGTTAAGTAGCCGCTATAACATGAGTGATAACAAGACTTCTGACGTTTCTTCTGGCTTTTCACAATATTAAATGTAACTATTTATTGACACAGTTTCAGAAATGCAAGCATACCTACATATGTACATTGTATCTATCTTTGTTGTAATTGAAGGTAAGTGGGCTAATTAAAAAAAATTTAAAAATAAAATAAAATAAAGGCTTGTGTGTGAATGTGTTTTTATCATACAAATAAATTGATTTAGTACAAAACCTATAACAACTGTCATATCAATAAGCAAACCCTATATAGTACAATTTCTCTATATACCCTATGTAGCAAAATTTCACACATGATAACACTACTGATTTTTTATCAGTCACAGTACACACGATATCAGAGAACTTATTGATGGATTTTGACTGGAATGCAAATCTGTTCACTGCGATGCTCTGAAATGGACGTTTTTGTCTTTTTCCTGCCAATATGACAGACAAATAAATGTCTTTACTTGCCACCGCTGATTCTGAAATCCACATGGAAGTTCCTGGAATTATAAACTGACACACTTATAAGACGTACCCCCTGAGTTCTGTCTGCTTGGAGGCAAAAAGTTTGATCCTGTCACTTCACTGTATGCCGTTGATCTTGCCTTAAACTGTGCAATTTTGTACATTTTATAACATCCGAGATGTAACGTGCTTCAATGCCCAGAGCTTATAACTGTCACAGTGTTGAGGACTTTATATACACCTGTCACCTAGTTCCTGGCAGTTTCAAACACATGGCCAGCACTTTTGATTTATGTATATTTATATATTTTTCCAATAATGTAATAAAATAGCTCAAGAAATGAAGAGTTTTTACTGGATAAATTTGTGTGTGTGTGTGTGTGTGTGTGTGTGTGTGTGTGTGTGTGTGTGTGTGTGTGTGTGTGTTTGTGTGTGGGTGTGTGTGAGTTCCTTGCTCATTTTTATCTCATCAATCTCCTCTTATTTCTGATTATTTCAAAAGAGTTGCATAACAGTAGTTGATTAAGGGGAATATTTATGTATTGGAGTACAGTCATAATATTTGCACAATTATCCCAAGAACTTGGGGCTGCTTCCATTTCTTCCCAATTTAACGAAGATGAAATGAATGCATCATACAAGAACCTATAAATAACATCATCTTAAATCTAATGTGTAATTTCAGTGTAAAGTTCAGGAATAAAAAGCCAAAATTGTACGTATTTAAAAGAGGAGTTTAATATTTAAACAGTTATATAGAAATATATATTATAGATAAAGTTGCCCTGACTGCTAAAAGGTTGCCATAAATCACATGTAGCTGTTGAAGATTTTTCAGTAAAGCAGAAACAAATCTTGCTAACAGACTGTAATATTTTTCTCTTTTGCAGAGTGTTAAACATCCAGCGTGCTGACGCCCTCACACCACCCCACCCCATCCCCTCCCCTGCTTCGTGTGGGACCGTGGCTCTTTTGCCAGGTCAAAGGTCATGTGCAGAATGGTTCCCAACATGGCCGCGCTGCTGTGTGTGAGCAGCCTGCTGCTGTCTCCGCTGCTCGGTGGCTCGCTTGCCTTGTGTAAGTCCAAACAAAATGTCAGCCAGAGCTCGCTTTGAAAGCCTCTTAACTTGGAAGTGTGTTTGTTATTTCTTCATGCATGCTGTGGTGAACTTGCAGTGCTTTTGACTGCTTTAAATCAGCATGTTCACATGGACACAGGTAACTGATCCCAGATCTGACACCAAAGCCTACTGTAGATATTGACTGACTAGAATATTTAGAGCGTGTGTTAAACTGATTTTGAGCATAATACCTGTAAAATATTTTTGTCCTAACATTCAGGAAAAAATGTGGAATCGCACTTAAATAAATAAATGAATAAAACATCAAAGATGTCTTCCAGCAAAGACTTAAATCTACATTTTACTACATGGCCACTCTCAGATCCTAATAGGACTCCTAATGAGTGCTTTATTAAAGGCAGCTGCACTTTGAGGGTAAACTCATTAAGCCTGTAGATAAAACACATAAACTGTATTAGCAGCATCTGTCGTCAACTTTTCCCATTTCTCAGTTCACATCATTCCTTACATTTTTATATTTCATTTAATAATAACTCCTTATAACCATTTTGTGTATTGTAATTTTGGTTATGTGTACTTATGATATTGGAAGAAAAACAGAACAATGCTTGTTGCTCAAGTAGGTAAATTTCTAGGCTGTTGCTAGGTAACAGGGAAATATTGACACCAAGCATGTACTTGCTAATGACTGTGGATAATGAAATTGCTAGCTAACATGTAGCTGTTTATTCTTTTCTTAACAATGGACCTTAGTCTTATATAGCTTTAATGATTTTTAAAGTAACTAAAAGTGTGGGAGGGATTTGATAACACAACAGCATTTCCTTAATGCTTTCTGTACATGCATATGGCACCATGGCTTATTTTTAATGACTGCACTGATGCTGAATAATATCAACATAAACGAATATCCGAATTCATGGTTTGAGGGTAAAAGAGTTTGCAAAATGAAGTGATTCATTGAGAGATTTTATCCATGTTTTACCTCACTAGCTTGCAGGTCACATCCTTTTAGGAGTCTAGAAGATAGACGATAAACATGAGCACACACTGTAGAGTATCCACACTCATCAAAGCCTTTTTAAATAAGTTTATGATTTGTGTTAGCGCAAGAAATTGTGCAGTGCAGAGGTGAATTTAAGGGTCAGAATCAGGAAACAGTGCTGTAGCTTGGAGCTTGCAGTGTAGTAAACCGGTTTGGACCAGCTTCCCACATTAAAGTGTTCACTGTATATAGTATTTATTTACTTCTAAAATACAGGGTCTTTATTCAACACACTTAAGTGGATGCGGATGCTTTTCAAGTTTGTCTTTTATTTGCCCTGGCTCTCACGCGCTCTGACTTTAAGATTCGTTCTGTACTGGTTCTTAGCTAAAAACAAGCAGGCAGTGGAATGAGAGCGTGAAAGGGGGGGAGTAAAAGCCCTCTGTTCCCCTTCACTGACTCCAGGTAAAAACATGTATAATTCAGGTGATGAGAAAAGAAAGATCAGGAGATATAAGGATATAGAATGAGAGGAAGAGGTGCTGGCCACTTGTCCATGTCTTTGTTTGCTTGAGTAATTTTTTCCCCCTCTTTACTCTGCATGGGTTGGGACAGTAAAGCCAAGCGCCTGACTGATGTTTGTCTCTGAGCAAGTATGTAATCAGTCCAGCTTGCCTCACTGATCCTTTATTCACCTCAACCTCAGAAACAACAGAAACCTCTCTCTTTTCTTCTCTGTCTTTATCCATTCAGCAGCCGTTCTCATGCTTTGTCCTCTTTCCTTTCATATCCCCGTCCTGCACAGGATTTTTTTTTCTTCAGCGGAGGTTATGATTGCTATGTCTGCCACCTCTCTTTCTTTCTCCTGCTCTCTTTCTTTCTCCCTTGTTAGAGTTCTCTCACCCCAACTAATGATTTTAGGTTATCAGCATTCCCTTTCTCTTCCTTTTTTTTCCACAGTTCTGAGAAAGTTTTTTCCTCTCAGGCAGGCTGAGGGTTATAAGAGCCTTTCATGTAAATTTTATATCCCAAAATTTTAGCTGTATTAAAATTAATAGTGTCACATTGGTGTTTTCATAAAACTTGGGTATATGTATGCAATTCGTATGAGAACACTGTTGCTAGGAAACTAGAAATCATTGACGCCAAGCATAAACTAGCTAATGACTGAAGCAAATTATTTCACATTTGTATACAGACACTATAAAGGCAAAATGACAGCAGAAACTAGACAGGAATATTAACATTACCCTCAGATATATTGGTGAATTACTTAAAAAAAGAATAACACAAATTGCACTTAGCATCAGAGGATGACAATTTAGGCAGGTTCCACGTTAGCTATGAGTCTTATAACACTACAAACCAAATATAATTATTCATAATATTTACATTTACCTCAGATTTGTTAATAAATTACTAAAAATAGACTCTATGCAAATAAATGCACAATATTTTTTCTCTTAGAAAAGCTTGCAAATTGAGGATAACTATTTAGCTAGCATTCACATACCTGTACTTTATGCAGATATTGAGACTGTAGAAACCTTTTTCTCAGATATGTTGCATTAATTAATGGTTAAAGACTAATTGCACTTAGCATTTTCTACTGTATAAGCTTCCATTGATTCAGCCATATTTAGAAACATTAATATTTTGTGAGAACTTCAGGCTTTTGGGGAATTTCTTCCAGGCTTCAGTATGAAATATTAAAAACATAAACCTGTAAACATATGTACATGTGAAGAAAGCAGTCCTGAAAGATAGTCATTTTCTTACTCTTTCAATTCAAGTGTGCGACACTGAGATCATGCAAGGCAAAGTCGGTCTCCCTCTGGTCCATGACTGTAAATACCATTCTATATCTTACACACACACACACACACACACACACACACACACACACACACACACACACACACACACACACACACACACACACACACACACTCTGTGGCCAGTGCTGATTGGATGGTTCCTTCTGTATCCCCAGTCTCTGAGCTAATTGCATCTTAATTACGAAGTCTTTCATACATGCACCTGTTTTGATGAGATCTTCAAAGCATTAAACCCCACATATGCACACACAAGTAAACATTTACACAACACACACAAACACAATAAGCAGGTGGCTCTGCAACTGTCTGAACATGTAAGTACACTCTTTTTTCTCTTTTTTCTTTCTCTCTTTCTCTTGCTCTCTCTCTCTCTACTCTATCCCCACTTTTATCTTTCTTCATGAACTCTCCCCCAAATCTAGTGGGCATGTTCTCCCTTTTTTATTTTATTTTATTTTATTATTTTTTTTTTTACAGAAGATTGTTAAAAGCATGATGTCATCCCCTTCTCCCAACACACACAGACACACACACACACACACACACACACACACACACACACACACACACACACACACACACACACACACACACACACAGTCTCCTCTCCCATGCCGACCCTTTCCCATAAATCAATAAGTAGACGAGACGTTTTTAATCTAAAGTAAAAAAAAAAGGGCTCTTGAATAAATCTTGTCTGTGGTAATAAAACCTTGTGTGTGTTTATGTGTGTGTGAAAGAGAGAGGGAGACAGAGGGAGAGAGATCTATGCATTACATTTATTAGATTACACAAACACTCCTTCCTGACTAAAGGATATATTGTGAAGGAGGCGTGGCATTTTTTGCTTATCAGTCCCTGTGAAGAAGTCGTGGCCTTTGTGCCTGTCAGTCCCTGTGAAGAAGGCGTGGCCTTTGTGCCTGTCAGATCCTGTGAAGAAGCCATGGCCTTGTGCGTGTCAGACCCTGTGAAGAAGGCGTGGCCTTGTGCCTTTCAGTCCCTGTGAAGAAGGCATGGCCTTTGTGCCTGTCAGATCCTGTGAAGAAGCCATGGCCTTGTGCGTGTCAGACCCTGTGAAGAAGGCGTGGCCTTGTGCCTTTCAGTCCCTGTGAAGAAGGCGTGGCCTTTGTGCCTGTCAGACCCTTTGAAGAAGCCATGGCCTTGTGTGTCAGACCCTGTGAAGAAGGCGTGGCCTTGTGCCTGTCAGTCCCTGTGAAGAAGGCGTTGCCTTTGTGCCTGTCAGTCCCTGTGAAAAAGGCGTGGCCTTGTGCCTGTCAGTCCCTGTGAAGAAGGCGTGGCCTTGTGCCTGTCAGTCCCTGTGAAGAAGGCGTTGCCTTTGTGCCTGTCAGTCCATGTGAAGAAGGCGTGGCCTTTGTGCTTGTTATTCTAATTAGCCCTTGTGAAGTGTTGAACGAAAAATTATAATAATAATAATAAAAATAATAATAAGAAGATGATGAAGAAGAAATGCAATTTTAAATAGTGAAAACGTGCTTAGGTATTAGATTAGTTTTTTTCATGTTAGCTATTGTTTAATATATCCACCAAAAACAGGCTGAAACATTAAGACTTAAAATAGGCATTTTTAAAATCAATTATTAAAATGAAGAGGCTTTTTGTAATCTATAAAAATTCCTCTCTACCCTAATTTGCATATTGTGTTAATAAATACAGTGATACCTCGAGATACGAGTGGTTTGACATACGAATTTTTTGAGATACGAGCTATGATTCGACCAAATTTTTGCCTTGAGATACGAGCAAAAATTTTTGACATGAGCATCCGAGCCACCGCCGCCGAAGATCCCCAACAACCACATGTGCTCTGTGTCCCCCACGTCAGCTTCCCGCTTCTCACTCGGTTAAAGCCGCCTTTCCACTGCACACGACAAACGACGTTCGATAAACCGGAAGTCATTCATATCCTATGGAGAGTTACAAAGGGGCTGCTTGAGGTGCCGACTATCTGCGGATCCGTAATTTTCGGATCCATTTTGAGCGTTGGAGCCGTTAAAAAATTTTAACTTGTGCGACTACACCTCATCTGATATGCCGACCGGACAGGTTTTTATAAAAAGGACCGGCAGATGTTAGTGAGGAAAGAGTGAGAAAAAAAGCAAAAACAAGTAAAGAGAAAAGCGATGAAGAAAATTAAGCAAAATTAAGGCAAAGAAAACAGAAATTGTAGCAATTAAGTTCAGTTAAGTTAAGAGAAATCAAGCTTCACGTTAGTTCTGGCAGGCCACGTCGTTAAGTGTGCATCAGCTGTTAATCAGCTGTCCACGATGCACACCAATCCGGTTACAACATCCATATTACCTGACCATTTAAAATCCCATTCATTGAGCCGCTTTCTAGCCCTTCGCTGCTGCAGCGATCTAAACTCCCTCCTCCAACCCCGACTCCACCATGCCAGAACCCGTGTTCGTTGTACCAGTTTACGTCATAAATCTCCACATATTTTTCTCTCTCTCTCTCTCTCTCTCTCTCTCTCTAATTATTTATTTATACATTTATTCATTGATTATTTTCCACAAAAAAAAAAAAAAATAGCTACATAAATACAAATAAATCTTTTTTTTTCTTTTTCTTTTTTTTTGTAAAAAGTGTTACTTTTTTTTATTCAGTACAGCTGAATAAATTTACATTTATGGCATTTGGCAGATGCCCTTATCCAGAGCGACATAGAACAGTCAATAAATACATTGACACTGGTTCACTAGGTTACACAGAGTGTAACGTATTTCTGTGTATCTTTTATACACTGAACATCAAGATGTGAAACGAGTTAGCAAGTTGTGATATATAACCCCACTTTTTTATTCAGCTTCTCTTATCTATGTCTCCCCAAGCTCCTCAGAGGAAGCGGATAATCAGATAACCCCCATATCTCCCAAATCTCCCACCAGCAGTGGCAGTCATTTTCCCACACTCCTCCACTGTAATACACTCTAAAAACAGCCAGCCCCATGCGTCCGGCCAAACCGTGCCCAGACTACACCCAGACCCTCTATTACACTGCTCTCTAACACCCTCTAAAACCACCAGCCACCACACACCCTGTCCAGTGAGAGTATGTGTCGCCCAGAATATCCCTGCTCATCCCGTTGCGGTCTCTTCAGCGCCTGAAAAATCCCTTGCTTTGTGTTTTTGCTCGCCTCAACACACACACTGGGTTATTGCTCAATAAATGAGGCCTCTGTTTTTCCCCAGGTCCATGGCTAAAGCACAATAATACTCTGGTAAAGAATCTATATTAAGGTATATGGAATGAGTCCGAAAGCATGCTATTTTGCATTACTTTTCTTTTCGTAATGGCACATTACCACAGGCTGCTTGTTATTTTGTGATATTTTGGGGAGGCAGAATATAATGGAATGTTTTTATAGACGACCAACACCATCTTGGTGTTGGTTAAAAAAGTTAGATATTGGGAGCTCTCTGCATTTTCAGTCAAAATATCTGCACTTTAAAATAAGTTGATTTCTTGATTCTTTCTCTGCAATCATTATACCAGACACCAGAATATATCAAGGAAATTATTTTGCATTATTATGTGAACTGGAATAAAAAAAAACTGACCAAAATAAAATGCACACAATTTTCTGTTTTGCTCCAAATTTTTGGTAAATAATTAATCTTCTGTAAGTGCTTTGTTCTGGATCTCAAGCCTGCCTATGAACTCAAAGCAGTCATCCACAATGGATAGTATGCAAACCCATCACAGGTACCAAACACATTCACACCCACAGAGAGTTTAGCCTATCCATTCCACCAACTGCATGTTTTTGGGTGGAAAAATTGGTGGAAACTGGCATTTCCAGACAATAACAGAATCTCAGACAGTAACAGACATTAACCTGAACTTCACTAGTAACGGACATTTCAGACACAATATGTTAAAAAATTTTTTGTCATTTTTGCTCCATCTACAAAAACAGTTCCCAAATAAGCCACAACTAGATTAAGTATTGCAAGTTAACATGTAACACATAGAGTGAATTATTGACCATTGTAAATGTAGTAACAGTTTCAGTGTTAGATGGAGTAACTGTTGCTAGTATTGTAATTTTATGTCATGAACACAGGACAAGTGGAGGAATAGACACAGTGAAATGCACCAGTGCTACTGTACTAAATTTCAGCACCCTTGGGACAGCACTTCTTCCACTCAGCTTAGTGGATCAGAACTACTTGTTGTATACACTATATGCAAATAAACCAGCTACACAAGAACCTCATCATACTTCTGGTCTGCTATAACATTGGACATGAAAAGCTAGCTTATGCCTTCAGCTGATTATAGTGCCCCTAGCTGCAGTGCTCAGTATACAGCTGGTATTGTCTGTTAAGTTTTACCATGACGCCATTTTAAACATAACAACAGTTAAAATATACTTTGCACAGCTCAAAACATATGGGTGCATGTTGATGTTTTAACGTTTTATCTCCAAAAATGAACAAAATGATCTAGAAAAACTAAAAACAGGAAACTTGAGAAAGACATGCAAATGATTCAGCGTGTGATTGTAGTTCAGTTTACTTTCAGAAACAGATTTTTTGTTCCCTAAACTTAAGGAGAATTAAATTAGTCCAGTCCCAGACCATATGAACCAATTCTTGGTACTACTACCCGTAAATCATGTCCTCCTCATATATTTCTATTTTCAATCCCCGTGATTTATTTGCTGAGTGATTTTTGGCTTCATGTAATCTTTTTAAGAGTATGTCTCCAAAGCGTGTCCTCGCCAACACCTCTTAATTTTGATAGACTTGGGTTGAACATGACAGGGTGATTTCAATAATTAATTTTTCTGTGATGCTGCCAAGTGAAAACTTCTTTGCCCCTAGGAAAACTTACCAACTCTCTCTCTCTCTCTCTCTCTCTCTCTCTCTCTCTCTCTCTCTCTCTCTCTCTCTCTCTCTCTCTCTCTCTCTCTCTCTCTCTCTCTCTCTCTCTCTCCATTTCCTTTGCATGTCTGCTCAGCTTATAGGTGGCTGCTTAAAATCTCTCGTTACCTGTTTCCACTCTTTGTCACTCTGAAGCCCACCTGCCACTCTAAATTCACAGTCTGAAATATTCCTTTCAGCTTTGCTCAGCGTCATGTCCCTGGCCTCAATTCAGTTCATTTCAATTCAAATTTTATTTATATAGCGCTTTTAACAGTGGACATTGTCTCAAAGCAGCTTTGCAGAACATAATAAACACAATACAAAAAGTTTACTATTATACGAAGATTAACTACTTCAGCTGAATGACAGAGGTGGTTTCGGGATGCTTATTACATCAGATCTTTTTTGCTCTCTAACTCTCAGTCTTTCTTGTCTTGCTCATTCTCTCTGATTCATGCCTCACAGAGTCGTGTCTGTCACCACGTTTTTCAGTATTTGGCATAGTTGTCACCATCTGCAGCAGATGGCATCACAGGTGACCTTCCTACCTCGTCCATCTCGCATCACCTCCATCCTCACTCCCTCTAAAACACTCCCACTGCTTCGTCAGTAAGCAGATTTTCAGAAAGTGCATCAGAAAATTTTCCTAGCACTAGCCAAGCATCTTTTTCCTGGAAATCCTCAATGCCTACCTTTACCCTAATTTCTTTTTGAGATTTACATTTATGTTACTGATTTTTTTTTTTTAATTTGAAAGACCTCAAAGTCCACCAAATCCTGCAACTTTTCATTCCAATGTACACCACTACTTGGAGCAGATGAGGTATTTGTTTTGGATTTTGTAGCAGAGAATACTTGTGTCCTTTTCTGTCTAATCATCTTTAATAATCACTATGCAGGTCTGAAGAGACAGTATAATCAAAACTGCTTTCAAAAACCCTTTTTGCTGGCTTTACCTCTCTCTCTATAATTAGTATTTTTGCTCTGTTGAGCAAAATAATTGACAGATGATCATATGCATATGATCTGTCTGCTGCAGAAGCTAGAGTTGGGCTATGGGCAGTTTTGTTGATACATTTTTATCGACTCCAATTTTTCAGCCATCCGGGCCGCGGTCCAGTAGCGGCAACCCCTGCTGTAGGATAAATAGACAAGCCTGCAGGTTTTAAAGAATACATTGCCGAATAATAATTCGCTACTACTTTTCTCTTTCTAATGATAAGATGAGGGCATTATTCATCAACGGGGTGAGGTTTGGCTCAGTTCTGTGGTTTGATCTTGAGATTCTTTGACAGATCTTTCCACTGGTGGCCTCAAAGAGAGACAGTGAGAGGGAGAGAGATTGAGGGCATTTTTCAGGATCCAGTGCTCTGCATGGAATGCTTTGATATTGAAATGTGGCGAATGCTAACAGAAGCACTGTCCAGAGTGAAGTGGCTGCATAGACTTCAGAGCTATTGGCTCACAGAGAGATTGCTCTTTGGTCCAATGGAAAAGTGAAAACAACAGAAAATCATTTATATTATATACATTATATTTTAAAATCAAAATATATATTAACTAATTTCTACATATTTCAGCACACAAAATAAATCAAATATTCATGCATGAAAATATGAAAAATGCCACTGCAGTCTTGAACAGAGTTGACCTGGAAATTCAGTTTGTCTATTCTGCAGACTTTTCTCTGGTTATGTTTTTTGGTTAATAGAAATAACCCAGACCTTAACATGGGCAACAGGAATTGCAAGTATTTAGTATTAGTATTCAGTATTAGTATTTAGGCTATATTTGGAATGCCTTAAATATCTAGCATCTCTCATTTTAGATTTATTGCAATCTTGCCTTTAGCTTCATTTATTCATCTTATTTTAACATTTATATAGCTACAATCATCAGTATGGTCAATATATACCTACCTCATTCAAGCAATCGCACATGAAGCTAAAACGGAGGAAAACATTTTTTTCTTTCCTGAACCCTTATTTCCTTTTCTTGCTGAAAGCAGCTTCCAAAGCACTCAGCAAAGTCTGCAGGTGGCCATTCATGCAAACTCTGTGAACCATTTCCTGTTCCCTCAGGAGGCTGTGAATAATGTTATATTCTTCCTTTGAATCTGTAAGACTCTTGTATCAGACAGATATTTGAAAAGACTGTGTCCAAACAGAGTTTTGCCTGTTGACTCTGGACTCTAGATGATTTTGTGTTGACTATGGACTCTAAAACAATCTCTCTACACAGAATTTAGGAATATTAGGAAATGCAGAGCAATTGCTTTGTGAGAAGAGGGTTAGAAAACTTCAATATTATTCTTCTTCCTGTTCCCACACATCTGAGATTCCCATGTGATTCTGCTGTGCAGAACACTTTCAGAGCAATAGAAAAGGACGGGACGAGTCATCATTATTTAGTTGAAACAGGGTCTACCACACAGTGGGGCTGCATGAAGAATATGCCTTCTCTGATGTCACCTTTGAGGATCCAGCTGAATCGCATTAGGTTATAGAAAAGATTGATCACTGTGTTCAAAATGTCCTTGTATAATTCAAGAGATCAAGTCACATAAAGTCCAGCATTTTTCTCAAGAGGGTGAGGGCTAAGACATGCTACCGTTGACTGATGTGAAGTCAACTACCATTTTTAGATCACTCATGCAATGAAATCAAAATGCAAATGTGTGAGTTTTTGACTCTCTGCTACTGCCCTGATATGGAGGATGCTCTGGTCTGGAGGATGCCTGAAATTTCTACTTGCTAGGATTGACTTGTTAGCAAATTTGGCACATCCAATAATGATGATGAGTCTTTTTGGAATTTGTTTGGAAGCGCACACTTATTGTTAGGCTTTGGCCCAATTTTATTGTGAACAGACATCCATGATTGGCTCTTGTCCCATTAATCCTCAGAGAGAGGAGGAATCAATGGCATCCTTTTGATTCAGAAAGCAAGGCCATTTCTGCTCGCTTTGAATTCAAAACCGCAAAGTAAAACTTTAGACAGCTACACAACTTGTAAGCCATTTAATCAGAGAGTTGAGAGTGGGTAAATTTAGAACACAAACGTGGCCTCAATTTTCTGCTCTGAAGATCCTTAGAGTCCTCTCGCGTGTCTCTAAACATGCACACCAAGGAGATCTAAGATTATCTTTTTTTCGTCTCCTCATTAGAAAAATCTCCACAGCAGTTGACTACCCATCACGAGAGACAATGAGAGGATGCGAATTTTACATAATGATGACCAGCACTTGAGGTCCTGATTATTTATATATTTTTTAAACTGGGGACAGAGGTTCTGCTGTTAGTAAGACACAGAGAAAATAAGAGATATTTGAGAGATATGAAACAGGTGGTTTCAGAGCTGATGACCCCATGCTGAAGCAGCCTCTTTCCATCCTGCAGCCAGCAAAATATACCCTCACTCTGCATGAACAGCCGAGTATGTGTGCATATACAAAAGAACCTTGTCCAGTCATTACTTGGAGCAGCTATAAAGTGGACGCATGCCGTGCACACTTAATTGTACGTGGTCCTCTTTAATGTTTTCTTTTTTTAAATCAGGAGCACTAGTGTGCACAGTGAACACTGCTGTAATTGGGATTTTGAAGGAGAACTGTGTGTAACACCCTCACTATGCCCAAATGTTTCATTCACCCCTACAGATTAGCCTCAATCAGTGTTTGAAAGGTACCTATTTTAAAAATCAGACGACAAGTGCCTTTTATTCCCATCGTTGCTTGCTGGGGGGTGGGGGGTGGGGGTTTCAACAGTAAATAGTGCTGCTATTTTTTGCTTCCCCTTCTCTAATACCACTCATAATGGAGGCCTTTTTTCAGCCCCAAAAGGTTTCTATCGATTATAGCGTTAGTCATCTAACTGTGTGTGTCACCTCCGGCCTCCCATTAGAGCCAACAGTGAGAGTCAGAGGGGGCAGAAGTGGCCTTCTTATCAAAGAGGTCCAGATAGAGCGTCTCAAACAGGATCATGTATTTGGAAAGAAAGTGATGTGGCTTCATCTCCTTAGAATGGTCAAAATCCACCACACACAGTTCAGCTTTTTTTTCTCTTCTAATTTTACTGTTCCATGCTTTTTCACTTGTGCTGTCCTTTTCCCTGTTAGCAGTGGATGGTTTGCCAATTATTGATTTGATTCTGCACTTAAAAATTCCACTATACTCTGACCACCCATTTACCTCCAGATAAGCTAATAGAGTTCTCTGAATATCGGAGGGATTGAGGTCTACTGTTCTTCATATGTCATCTGGTACATAATATAAAATGGATAATTTTCTACTGTACAATTTGATTGGCTGAGCCACCTTTACATTTGTTGTAAACAGCTTGGCATCCACAGACCTGAGACTGCATTACATAAATTGATTTATGTACTGATGAGCCAATGCACCAAAATTTTAAAACAATACAACCATTAAATTGATGCCTAGGGGAAATCACACAAATCCAAATAGGACTGTATTGTTTACCATTGTAAGATGTGTAACAAAAAAAGGTAAGTATATTAAATCTGCAACCGAAATTTTCAAAAAGAGGGCAAAATATTTAAGAAAACATATTTTTAAAAAAAGGTGTTTATTTCAAGGGAACCCAAACATACCATAAAGGGTATGGTGTCCGAATATGGTGACCTGGAATCCAAGACAACTTTTGTAGGATGTAGCTTTAGGTTCAGGAACACCAGGCCAACGAATCAGGCCAAATATTTTCCTTTCACATTGACACCCTAACAACATCTCAAAAGAA
Source organism: Tachysurus fulvidraco (assembly GCF_022655615.1). Taxonomy (NCBI): domain Eukaryota; kingdom Metazoa; phylum Chordata; class Actinopteri; order Siluriformes; family Bagridae; genus Tachysurus; species Tachysurus fulvidraco. Next base: position 30,758,763 of record NC_062519.1, read on the forward strand.
ACATGGGAAAAACAGCTGTCTGACAATGGTGTGAGCTTTTCATCCTCTTGCATTAGCAAGCTCCAACTTGCCCAGCTCGGTGGTGGTCATTACCTTGGTGGCTTACTTGTACAAATACCTGACCCCATGGTATTCTAGGATACAGCATACGGAGTAAAAGAGTAAAATTGAAGAGATGTTTTTGTGTATGCAATCATGAACCTGCAGCACAACATTATTTAACTGCTTCAGCTACCTTTTACTTGTCTGTACCAACCTCTGAATTCTTGGTTGGTCTTTTGGTTTTCAGATTCATGTGTTGAACTGCTAAAAAGCAAAAACTGTTGACAGAAATGTAGCCGTTAAGGTAGTGACTCATGTATACTTTATGGTTGTGCTGCTGTAACTCCACCTCTATCTACAGGCTGCTGCTAGTATTGTAATTACATTAATTGTTCTTCCTAATGTTAGTACGTTTAAAATACCACAAAAAGAAATGAATAAAACTGAACTGTGAGTGCTGTTATAAGAAAAGATTAGTGATACACCCTGACACAGTGATTTCTGTCGTGGTTCAGAATTCACGTGTTCAAAACCGCGCCTCTTATATAACCATAAAATGCCACTATATTTGTATTAAAACATACATGCATAATAACTTAACTCTAGTAAAATGTTTGTCTTTCTGTGGCTTGAATGGACTTGTATGTTTTGTATTAGAGCTATAATAATACAGATGATGCTCTCTCTTTCAGTTTGCCTTGTTTTTTTTTCAGACATTTAAAACATTAACATCACTTTCTTCATTCTTGAAGTGAACTTTTGCATGTTTGGTGATTAGATTAACTGTTTTGGACTGCTGAACTGAATGTGATGCGGCTCAGCTCTGCTCCTCTCGTTCAGTGTGCAACTGAGGACCACCTGTTCTCTTTCTGGTATGATTCTGTCCATGATAGAACCAGTCAACAATGGTAAATTTTTAAACTGTTTTATTGTATTTTATTTTATTTTATTTTTTTATCTGGGCTACTTAAATTCAATTCTGGCTACCAAAAACTTCAGAGTGCCTGTCCAAAGGGCTACCAGGGATTTTGAAAATATTTGCGAGCCATATCTGGATTGTTTTGTTGTGTGTATTATTGCATATTATTTTGCTTGTGGCATGGTTAAAAGCTTAAATTTGACATTCTTATATTTTACTCAGTGAGATATAGGATTTTAGGCAGCTGGATGTTTGCACAAAGTATGTTTATTTAGCTTTTTCAATAATCACAAGTGGCCTAGTCAGATACACTCAGGTTTAAGATGGAAAATCAATCAATAGGTAACATACGTAAAACAAAAAGGTAATTTCCATAAAACTCCAAAGACCTGAGGTACTTTGAAGTCAACAGCTCCCAACTATGAACATTGAAACGAAGGAGACTTAAGAAACATGGTTTATTGAGTTAAAGTGGAAACAAGTGTAAGGAACAGTTAGGCTGATGATCACAAGCTACAATTCTTACTATTGAAGTGGCAAAGCCTAGAGTATAGTCTATAAGACTGAATATTGATAGTGGGTATTAATAATAGGGTTTTATTTTTAAATGTCATTATTCAAGGATTAAGCCAATTAATACCATGAAACATTACTTCTATATTTGATAATAGTGAATGGGGCACTTAGTTAATTTAGCAAGTTGTGGTTGCTAGTATGTCTGATGAATAGGAACTGATTGATCAGTGGTTGGGGCTTTGGACTACTGATTAGAAGGGTGTAAGCACTGCCAGCACTACCAAAATGTGTTCTTCAACAAATCTTTGATCTATAAATGTTTATTCTTGTCAGAGATCCCAGGATGTCTTTGTGGATAAAAAGACCCAAATGAAGGATAGCTAAATAAAAACAGATTTATTAAACATAACATAAACAAAACACAAACAAAACCGAAACTCAAAAACCAAGACCGAACTACACGAAGACGTACAACGACAAAACAGACAAGGATCCCGCGCTGACAAAGGCAACAAGGCACGGATCAAGTGCGGGGCAGACACATGAACACAAAACATTAACAAAAAACACATGTTAAAATGTCTACACATGTCTGTGCTGACACCTGCTTGTCCAGGTGAGGTTAGGCAGCCTGGGAATGTAAGACTACCACAAGATTCCAGCTCTTTCTCTGGGATTGTTAGACATTCATAAGCTAACTGTTAGATATAAGCTCTCCAGTGGGTGCTTGTTCTGCCCTGTGGTCTTCATACAGTAGGACATGCCTAACACAGCCCTACTGGGAGCTGGACAGGGGTCATCCTTGTAAGGTTCCAAAACTACCTAAACTGTTTCCTCTCAATTTAGAGGCTGGAATTTTGAGGCCAGCAGCCTTGCAGAGGAACCTCATTTCTGTTGCCTGTACTCGCAACCTTATTCTTTCAGTCCCTACTATAGATAAAGATAGGGACATAGACTGTACCGAGAGCTTTGTCTACAGTCTGAGGTCATGCTTCACAACTGCAGACCAGTACAATTTAACATTGCTGTCCCTGAGCCAGTTCTTTCCAAAGGTTTAGTTTAGCTAAGACCTCCCATCACATGCGTCAGTCCCTGTGAACAAGCTTGACTCAGTTCCTCATGCAGCATGACTGATTCAGAATATTTGCATAAAATTAGTTTATTGGCATGCTAAGTGTGTTTTTTACAGCCATGTGGTGATGGAACCCAGCCATTGCTTTAGACTCCAAATACAACTGGGCATTTGGGCGGTCAGTAGCTATCCAGTGAATTTCTGTGCCCTTTACAATGTCATTGTATTAAGAAGCTTGACATCGTGTTAGAGTGTGTACTGTGTTTGGTTATGATCCTTAATTCCCAATGGAGGACATAGCTTTTGAAAGCCTCGTGGTAACATGACATCAAAGAGTGGCGTGACCACTTTGATCCTTTCTGCAACAAGCCATATGACTCACAAAATTTAAAATGAGTGCACAAGTGTGTGTTTATGTCTGTATGATCAGAGAGTGATGGACGTTGGACTTCCAAAGCAACCATTTATTTATAATGCTTTGGTTCCATCACGCTCCCTCTCTTTGCTCCTTTCCTTGTCCTGCATAAATACAGGAACTTATGCCTATATGTGTGTTTATCTCTTTTTCCTGCTCAGTCTGCCCAGCCTGCTGGCTCTTAATAATTAATCTGATGTGCTTGCTCACCCGTTTGATCATCTGTCTGTATGTGCATTTGAGGAGAAGTTACTAGTGATACTTTCTTCTTACATGTAGTTGTGTTTAGATTGGCCTTCAATCCAGAAGAAAATCAGGCACCCAGGAGAGATATTGGAGCCTGCTAATATTGGAGTGGATGAAATAGAAATCCAAAAGAATTGGACTAATTGTACTTATTCTATCCATATTTCATTCGGAAGCTAAGATCCTATCTTTATAATGTAGTGACAGACCATTAGCTCCCCTTTGATAATATATAGGTGTTTATTATGATTTAGAAAATACTGTGTTTATATCATCTCTTGTCTTGCTGAAAACCTTGATTAATATGTTTACTTGGATGCCATTAGTTATTCAGTTTTTGGAATGAGTGCAGTAACAGGGGCATTAGAAATCAAGACAAAAAGCTTTGTGATTTTTTATTCATTGTTCCTTTCAAATATTAATGGTCAGAATGTGCAGATTGTCTGTAGCATAATTACTGCCATTTTGATGCATGGGAGTAAGCCATCTTTTGGCTCGAGTGCTATTGGACCACTTAGTACTTCCCACTATTCTTACTAGTTCTCTGTTAGCCAGAAAAGAAATCCCCAAGTTCACTCAAATTCCAGACCCTTGGTATGCCTTCTTTGTCTTATAGCCATTTGAAATGTCAATAAGCATGGGGCAACATCACATGTCGCCATAACAATAATTTATTGTTATAAGTAATGCATTTATTGCTACTACAGCTGACTTCCAATTAATGAAATAGCTTCTGGTGCATATGATGACACAGTAATCATTCTTCTTTTTTGTCTCCTCTGCCAGCTCCACCTAGGTTCACCAAAGTTCCTGTAGACATGATTGGTGTCTCTGGAGGAGTGGTGTCCTTCGTATGCCAGGCAACAGGGGACCCCAAGCCAAGAGTGACCTGGAATAAAAAAGGAAAGCGTGTCAATTCCCAACGCATCGAGGTGAGGCACAAAACAAAGTGAAGCTAAACACACCTCACCACACTAAAAAACATATACTGCACAAAACATTATCCAGTTCTTGCATTTTTTATGGGGTCAGAATTGTTTCGTTATTCTGAATAAATACACTATGATCCACAAATAAATATAAAGAGTTTCACAAATATTTTTACAAATTTCACAAAAAGAAATGAAATTCACAAATAAATAAAATGGGATTTGCAAATAAAACAAATATTTATAAATTGTATTTATTTGCGAATTGCTTCCTGCTCATTTGTGAATCGCGTTCTGTGCATTTGTGAATCACTGCACGCATTTGTGAATCGCGTTCTGTGCATTTGTGAATCACTGCATGCATTTGTGAATCGCGTTCTGTGCATTTGTGAATCACTGCACGCATTTGTGAATCGCGTTCTGTGCATTTGTGAATCACTGCACGCATTTGTGGATTGCGTTCTGTGCATTTGTGGATTTTAAACATTTCTAACGTCAAGAGGTGCACAAGAATCCACAAATAGGTGGACTCCGCACACCGTCTACTCCAGCCAATCACGTTCTGATTTACTCGCTCTTCACACTACCCCTGGACCCACTGATGATGCTGAAATCGTTTCCAAAGAAAGCCTCGAATCTGCGACAAATGTTTTTTATTTGTTTTTTTTTTTAATCGTATTTTGCAGTACATATTACACTGTGATAGTGCGAGTAAATCAGAACGTGATTGGTTTGAGGTAGACCGTGCCACGATTGGTCAGCGCCACGAGACCGTTGTCCGATTGGCTGGAGTAGAGGTTGGGCGGAGTCCACCTATTTGTGGATTCTTGTGCACGTCTTGACGTTAGAAATATTTCAAATGCACAGAACGCAATCCACAAATGTGTGCCGTGATTCACAAATGCACAGAACGCGATTCACAAATGAGCAGGAAGCAATTCGCAAATAAATACAATTTATAAATATTTGTTTTATTTGCAAATCCAATTTTATTTATTTGTGAATTTAATTTCTTTTTGTGAAATTTGTAAAAATATTTGTGAAACTCTTTATATTTATTTGTGGATCATAGTGTATTTATTCAGAATAACGAAACGATTCTGACCCCATATTTTTTGCCTGCTGAATGTGAATTTTGCTGTTAGCATTGTGTTATACTCTGTGTGCAGAGACAAGTTGTACCGTATTTATGATGTTTGTCTGATGTGTTCCTCTGTCAGAGCACAGATGGCAGCTGTAGAGTCTTGATTGATGCTCAGCGCGCCTTAATTAAAACTGGCTCAGTGCTAACCGTGCCGTCAGCGTTCAAGACGGATGGAAAACTTGACTTGACAGATTCCATAATGTGCCCACAGATTGCCAGTCTCGTCCTTTCTCCTTTACTCTGTGGTTTAGTCTCAAGTGTTTTAATGATCTTGGCTCAAATGATCATCTTCTTATCATTTAAAAGTGGCTTAATGAGGAGCTTAAATTGATTTGAGCTTCCTTCCAGCCATTGTTTTGATATTGATCCATGCACTCGGCCGGCCAGTGTGTACCTACTGCACTGTCTTGTTAGCGATGCCTTTAAAGCCACCTGTAAAAAAGCCACCCACAGTGTCAGTTACAACAACAGTGCTTTGTCCCTGCACCATCCATTTAAGTCAGATGAATTAGCATGGAAAAAAGTCATGTTTATTGTGTTACATACATAAAGATTTTGCATTAAAAGTGGAGTCTGAGAGCTACCAGGGCTGAGTGATGTACTGTACTGTACTGGAGAGTCCACAATTTTATTACAATAGTCCTAGTGGTCCTAGTTTTGTGTACAATTACACACATTCGTGAAAAATGGTGATGTGACCATGTGACAAATGCCCAGCATATGTTGTCACACTAATGATTCAGTTAAAACGATACAAATCTGGAAATATTTCTCAGTTAATGATGGCTATTTTCTTAGTTAATCACTAGCAGCACATAGCAACAATCATAAACAGCACTAAAGATAATGTTCCATTGTACCCTTGATTAATTCTAAGCAATTAATAATGACAAGTAATAAAAAACATATACTCATACTCTGTCTGAAATCTGCTCCGTAATAATGCTATGAATTTGGAATGCAGAATGCGGGTGTCATGGTCTAGACTGAACATACATTTGGCTATATTGTGTATTTCGTGTGACCATAGATGTGTTCTCTAACCAACAAAACTTTTTTTTCAGACCATTGAATTTGATGAAGGTGCCGGAGCTGTGCTTCGTATCCAGCCTTTGAGAGCTCCACGGGACGAGAACATTTATGAGTGTGTCGCAGAGAACAGCGAAGGTGAGGTCAGCGTCCAGGCCAAGCTGACTATCATCAGAGGTAAATCATTCCACATCTGTGCAGTACTGTCTGTGTGATTACAGACAGGTGAAAAAGAAATACAGTCATGATATACATGTTTTGTCCAAATACTTTTTCAGCTTTTATTTACAACAGACTAAGTGTAATAAAATACATAAATTGATTTTTTTGTAATATCCGTAATATTACTATATATACTATAATAATACATACTTAAGGTGAAACAACTTACAGTATGAACAGTATTTAGTGCTCAAACCTCTACTCTATAGCACAAATGCAACCATTTAATCCTGACAAAAAGAAATGACTAATTTCAAATGCAGTTGGGCTATTGTTTGCAAACAGCAGGTGTGGGGATACATCTCATATAGACATCTTGCTTTACATAAACTAAACCTAACATAGCCCCTACTAACAAGGTGGAGTCCAGTAGGGTACCCCAATTCAGTTTTCTAAACAGTCCTGTCATCCCATCTGGCCAGAAGAGGCAGTGTTTCCTCATTCTGCTTTGTGTTATTTATTTCCTGTCCATGCTCTGAGCCCCAGCCATCTGCCTTGTTACTGCTGCGCGCCTGTCCTGGCAGCGGCAGGGGCTCCTGGCTCGGCCGTGGCCCAAATGCACCGTTCTTGTAGGCAGCCCAGTTTTACATGAAAATCCAGGCTTTGGCAAGGCCCAAGGAGCTCAGCAGGGAGTAGAGGTCCCAGCACTAGGGGGGAGAGACTGCCCATCCTCCTCCCTCATCCATCTGCTACGAGCCTTCCTGAGCAGAGAGCTTTATCAGAACAGCAGCCACGTAAACACGCACACACTTACGCAGAGATTCAAACATGAATTCCCAGTGAACTGCACTGAGCATGCTTGGATACCCAACGCAATGTCAACGCATACAAATGCTGTACATTTTTACATGCATCATTTACCTCCCACATTCTGACCGGTAGGAGGGCTTAGGATGTTTCTCAGAGACAAGATTATTAAAGTGTTTTTTCAGGCTGTTAGCTTCGTTGACTGCCTAGTCACATTGGCCTGGGCAATCCAGCCCTACCTGTTTTTGACACACAGGCTGGCTTGGCTGCAAAGCTGCTCAGATGCGTTTTTATCCACCTCCTGGCTAGAGCAGTGCACAACACTCGTGAGCCGAATACGTAATATCGGCCATCTGCTTTTCCTCTACATCTCCTTTACAGAGTCCTTTGAGAGTCCTTGGTGGACTCGTGACGAGAAGACGGAAAGAGACACCTGCACTATTCTATGTTTCTTCCTTATCATGTCACTGCTCTCTCTCTCTTACTCCGTCTTTCTGCCCCCCCCCCCCCCCACACACACAATTTGTTGACCCTGGCATCTTGTCTACTCATCACCTGCCAACCTGGAGCACTTGATATGGTCCAACACAAACAGCAGCCCAGGTCTCACCATCTGTCTGCTTCCTGATATGTGTTAGATGGACACACACTGTTCTGCAGCTTAAGGTGGTGCTGACGTTGATCCTGGGAACATTATTCACCACGGTAGAAGATTACAAGATCAGTGGCTTCCAGATCATTCCATGGTTCCTACCTCTCCCTCCCCCAAAGCATTCTGCTGTTCTCTTTTTCACTTTTAATCTTTGTTACACTTTTTCTTGTTGCCTCTGAAGTGATATAGGCATGCGTTCTCTGTGTCTCTGGCTGCTCTAAACTCTAGTCACAGGGACCTCGTTAGTGCAGTTAGTGCCTGAGAAGACATGCAGCTCACAGCCCATGCCTGTTTGATCAGGAACCCATTTAATTGGCCATTCTCCTGCAGGACAAGACATGTTCGTTGCACACTCCTTTGTGCAGTTTTAATTAGACTGCTCTGACCCCTGCCATGAAAACCCTACCAAGCTTTTTTATTCCCCACTCATCTCTGACCTTTTCTGACTTGGCTGTGCTATTTTTGAAATACACTTCTGTTTATCGTGTGGAAAATACTTATTCGCTTCTTTTTGATCATTGTGTTTGAGTGGCACAGCAGAGAGAGAGAGAGAGAGAGAGAGAGAGAGAGAGAGAGATGCTCTCTTAAGCCTTGCTGGTTGATCCGAGTTACTGAGTCATCCCTCCGCACAGCTCGTCTCTGAATTCCCAACAGATTTACTTCAGACTGTGCACCAACCAAATCCCAAGCTGCTCAGGCCCACAGCCACTTTGGAACACAGCCTAAATCCACACCCTTTATGACTTTTCTCCCACTCATCTTCTTCTTGCCAACTAAAAAGGCTTACTAACCATGAAGTAACTTAGTCATAATAATAAAAATAACTTATAACAGTAAATTCCTCTTAGAGAACAAGCTGATTAATCAGTCATAGTATTCTTAGTCAACTGAAATTCTCTTCATCCATTTATTTCATTTATTTTATTTTTATTTTTTTTGTCACTTTGTTTACCTTGATATGTATGAGAGGGCATATTAGAGTGTGACAAAGCTATAATATACAATCTTTCACCACTGCAGTGAAACTTTAAACATAAAGCACTAGAAAACCATAAAAGTGTGAATTATTGGTGATGATAAATTGTATCTGACTGTACTGATTGTCATATTTCATTAAATGGCTTAGATTATGACATGCACTGCATAGCCCATTTATATTTCCAACATTTACATTATATAAAACATAAAACATGCTCATCAATAAAATATCTTTATAATATTATTAGGTTTATTAGACCTTTTAAAAATCTAGCTGTTTTGTTTGACTGGAAATACTTATTGCAGAAGTATCTCTAGGGTGATTGCAGGGGCCTCAGGTAAGGCATAAGTTGAAAAATACCAAAAAAATATATATTTAAAATGATCAGATTTGCCATTGCATTTCTGCTAGGAGTTCTGTGTCAGAGTATGCTGGAACACAAAATGACACCAGTGGAGCTGTCTTTATGTTTCCCTGTTTAACTATTAAAATAACAGATACACCAGTCAACATGTGAATCAAGAATGACTTGACAGTAGTCTAGGTGTTTTAATACATTCCCTAGAAGTTTGACTTAGCTAACAATAGACATATAGTGTATAGTTAACATCAGGGGTAGGCAGCGTGGAGCTTTGCATATGTCTAACTTTGTAACAGTTCTACTCAGTGATATATCATTATTAGGATACATGTGATAGAAGTGAATATACACAATTTCCAATCGTCACTATTTATAGGCTGAAGAGAAGGGGGGGGTCTGTCTCAGGGGAGTTAGTTTGAATGTTTATTTCAGGCATGGTATGAATACGTTACAGAGAGTAACAGAGTATGGCTTGTTATGATGTTCATTGTGGATTGGCTTAGCCATTAGCAGACCCAAAGTGTTTTACTGTACATTAGTGCAGCAGAGTGTGAACCCATTCCAGACTGAGAAATGCATGGGGTCAGGCTGAAGGAATGAAGGATGGGGTACAAGAACACGACTTTGAATTAAAGGTGCACTTGGTCTTGGTCTAGCCTCAATTTCCTAGCTACTTTATTGCTTAGATAAAGTAATAGAATTTGGAGAATGGAGGAGCATGCCTGAGTTACAAATCAGTCACTTTTTCTTGTTGTAATCCAAACAACAGCCAAAACTTGACAAAATGGGACTCTTCCTTTATGTGGTGTGCTAACGGTGAATTATGGACATCACTGTGGAACCAGTGACATCAGGCTTCCCCAAAGATAAGTTGAGAATCCTTTTTTGGCAAGCACTGTACAGAGCACAGATTTTGCCTGCGGTAGAAACATTGCACTCCCTATTAAAAGACCAGTTTCCTCTCACACATTTACCTCCTCTTCCTCATTGATTTTGATCAAACAGAATCCGTAGTCAAGGTCATCAATATACTAGTTACTGTTATGGAAGAGAGTAACTGTGATATTTAAAGTGCCCATATGATCCATATAAGTGTTTCATAGTTTTTTGTACAAAGTTCTCAGGTAATTTGGGAGAAATGAGAAATTTTTGGTTAATGGTTCAAGGTGACTATTTTTCAGAACTAAAACTGTAAATTGTTCCTGCCTCCCTGTGTATTTGATTCGGTCCTCAGCCTCTATTCAATGACTGATCTTACATTTGTCAATAAAGGGTCCATAATTAGCCATGAACCATGTGACTAGCCAGCATTTTTTTGAGATCCTCAGACGTTAGTACAAGTAGACTAGTAGAAGATGCTGTGCTTGCCATGTTGGCAGCAGTGAACTTTCTTCCCCCATTATTCTTGAAGTGGGAGCTAAACTGAAATGTTGACTTGCAGTTGAAATGTTGACATGCATAGAGTCACAATCCTCCCTTCTTTCCACTTCACTAAAAAATACATTAAATGAAACAGGCTGCACTTTCAAGCTAAATAGGATGGATTCTGATTCTGATTATATATCTCACCCATTTTCAAGATGCAAATGCAAGCTGTAAATCTGCCTTCATGCTTCCATGCTTTTTTCTATAGGCTAATTCTGTGCTCACAGGTATAGACACTGCACTCCAGCAGCTTTATTAATCATGATCCTTACAGGTTGCTACTCATGACGTGGTTGATGGAATATCTCTTGACACAGATTGATTTAGCAAAGTGATAACCCCAATAGTTTGTTATAATTCTCAAGGAGGTAACAGGCAAGAATAAGGGAAATACAGATTAAAAGCCTCCCATCCCCATTTCCTTCCTCCACTGCCAGCCACCCATCACCATTCCTTTTCTCCCCTGCCCCTCCCATTGTAACTAAGGAAACATGAGCTGGGAGGAAAACGAAGGCGCAAGAGATCGAGGTGGAAAATGGTATGAATCTCTGAGGAGGAAGCTTGCATCAGGGTGGATTTGATTAAGGCTGATCTGAGCTGGTATTATCACGCACACAGCTGTATTTGCCCAGTGTATCATCTGCATCCCGCACTTATAAACAAGCCAATTCCCAGGCCCACAGGCTCAGCTGCTCCCTGCTACATAATGCATTTGTTTAGCAAAGTAAAGATCTAACAGAAATCTATGGACTCTGTCACTGGGAAATCCATTATTGCAAGTGTACTATTTCAAAATGGAAGTTAGTCATTTAGGAATTGATGTCTATTTATATTGCACGTCTGATTCCACATCTGTCTTTTGGCTCATTCCATGGGCAGAGGGATTCTCATCACTTTGAGCATGCTCAGCATTTAGTATACTGTTATTTGCTTCTTCTGCTAATTATGACATTGGATAATTGGCAGCAGGGAGAAACCAGATTCAGCCACAGGGGCAGAATCAAACTACTCCTTCGAGCTGATGGTTCTGTGGCAGATTATTGTGTATCTAGTTTTCAAGGGTGGCTAGCACCTTGTTGCATTTTATACAGTGGCTTCTGTTATTAATACCGAGTTCATCACATCATACATCATTTTGGTGCTTCATTGAAGTTGCCAAGAGTTTCTCTTTTGATTAAGCTCAAAATGACACTGCAGCTATTGTTCGTTTTTCTCTGCCCTCAGAGGCAAAATGTTGGTTTGTTAGAATTGTTTTCTCCTACAGAACACTGTGGGTTTACAGAAAGAGCTACGCAAAAGACTCTCTGTAGTTTTATAAGCCCTCCAATTCTTTGATTCTTTGGGAACCTGGGAACCAGTAATCAAGTGCCATTGGACATTAGGAGCACTGAGGGAGATAAATGGCTAAAACCTGCATCTCTGGGGGCATTCATATTTCCCACTCTCACCAGCAATTCATGCAATACCTACTCAAGTAGGTCAATTTTGTGCACCCCTTTTGCAATGCAACCAATAAGCAAGAGATAGCAATGGATAGAGAGAGTGTGAGAGAGAGAGAGAGAGAGAGAGAGAGAGAGAGAGAGAGAGAGAGAGAGAGAGAGAGAGAGAGAGATATTGTTCAGGGTTCAGGGTATCTCAGTTGTTTTGCTTTTCTAAGTTGGGATAAATGTATAGCTTGTTCTCCAGACTCCTTCCCACACTAAAATGGGCGATCAGGTTGTATAAGTTTTTTGTGGAAAGAGAATTGCTTAGTTTGATTTGCTTACACTGACAACACAGACTGTAAACTCCTGCTTCATGTCTCTTACCCATCTTTACTTTTATTTGCATTGCCTTTAGCTTTCATATGCAGTGTTCTTCTTCTTCTGGCAGTGGACAGGTGAAATATAGAGTTTAGGTATAGATTCTCTGGGACCTAAAATAAGAGATCAGTAACAATACTAGTGGAAGATTAGGATTTAGTGGTAGTCCCATTTGGGAACTTTTCATGAATTAAGAAGAGCTGGAGCAAAGTTGCACATATTTTATTTCCCTGTGAATGAATATGACTTGGAGAAGATCGGGTTTCATTTGATTTTCAAATAGATATTCCTTGAGTACTCCATTCTTGGAGCACAATCTCAGTTTGCCTAGTGAAAGGGGCATCTGTTAATAATTAAAGAACAGCTTGTTGCCCTTAAAGGGTATGATGAACTCAGGCTAATGCCTGCCGTGTCTCTCCCCTTTTTAGGCAGCTTTGGCACTGGTGCAGGAAAGACTAACATCTTTTCCTCAAACAATGAATTTTACTTTCCTTACAACTATTTTTTTTGTTTGTTTTTTTGCAAGCATATTGCTGTAAACTTGCTGTGCCCAACAGCCACATTATTTACTGCAGGTAAAAAGTATAGCACTGCCACGATATTTGCTTAAGGCACATTCTTGCCCAGGAACAGTACTTGCTGACAGCTGTTTGGAGCAGTCCCAAAATGGGATGGAATGTACCCAGAAACCAGCAAGTCAAACAAAACGAGGCACTCAGCTTCCTCTCCACATGCTACTGGAGGTTCTTGCGATTCCACATGCACTTTGGTATGTACATGTAAATAAATTAATCGATTCCTGGTGAGAGCCCAGGCCACAATTCCCTCCCTTGTCTAATGGCTTCTTAGCAATTATCAGCAATTATATCCATTCAAATGTTTTCCCATTTACCAGCGAAAAGGCTTCATATGTATTCTTTTTTTAATCTGTGTGTAGGAACAACCGTATTATTATAGGGTTAATTGCTTTTGGCTAAAAGCACAGATTTAAATGCACATGTTTGGATACAGCACTTTCAGTGCTTTTCCACTGTTGTTTCTCCATTCATGTATTTCTACTGAGCAAGGAGCCTATTGTACTTTTTATCATCAGGGCAATTGTTTGAATCCAAGTGTCTTTTTCTCTAATACCAAAGCTTCGTGGGCCCCACTTTTTTAGGCAAAAATCTTAAATTTTTTTATTAAATAACTGAGCCAATGGGATTGTTTTTCTTGAGAAGTTGCACCTGCCCACGTATCCTCTGTCTTGTCTTTTAGATAATGCAAGCCTTTTGTTGTGATTTGGCAAAACAATGACAAGAAAAGTAAGACTCCATTTGCTGGCATTTACTGTTCTTTTTTTTTTTTTTTACCAGAATTTTACCAGAATATCTTGACTTAATAAAAAAAATCTTATAAGGCATGCCATTGTTTTAATCTTTTTAAATATAATGTTATGTTTTTGTACAGTATGCACTTTGCAGTTCTTGTGTTCCAAATAAAACAACACAGGAAATGGGAATAGCTTGAAAAAAAAAAATGCTGCTATTGACATTGTGCGCTGCTTGCTTTAGCATTTGCTAAGATTTAGCAATTTTTCCAGAAGCTTGAGCTTGGCTTCACAGACATGCTCATGACAATATCTCCTATCCAGCCTTCTTTTCAAGTGCTTCCAGGAACTTTACTACAAGCGTACACATTCCAGTTACTGCCGATAAACTATCCATGGTGGGAGCCACTTAATACACAACCTGTCAGAACATCTCTGCACCTCACTCTTTATCACCTCAGAGTTTGTTTGCTCAACCCTTCTCAAGCCAGCTTGTTGGAGAATGACAGATCCCAGCCAACCCTTTCTGGCTTCTACTCAGCTTTAGACAATTCTTTCTACCTGCACGTTCACCACATTCATTTGTGCTGGTGGTGTATATATTTGCATTTATCAGCTATTTAGGTAGGAGAGTGTGCTCAAAAGGAAAGCAAAAATATTGCTTCTATAAGAAGTTAGTTGTCATGTCATACCCACATACTTAGTTAGGAGCAGCAAAGATAAAACAAGCATGACTTGATTCCCAGTAACACACAGTATAAAAATAGCTCTGTTTCTGTGTAATATACTTCTAGTTTTTTTTTTCTATTTTCTTCCTCTCTTGAACAATTTAAGCACTCTTGTTTCCTTCAGGTGAAAACCCATATAGTCTGTGATCACTAGTATAGTTCCTCTGCTATACGTCTACATCAAAAAAAAAGTCATTTAGTATTGATAGGTTCAGTGATTTTGAAATTGAAAGTCATGTAGTGTACACTCAGCTTGACGACACAGAATACAACAAAGCAGAGCCTTTAAAATTTAAAGGTCTTAGATGAAAGGACTCAATCATTGCCTGGCTGTGTTGTGTTTAAACTTACAACCTTCCAAACAGTAGCCCAAAATCTTAAACTCTGAGCTACCACTTACCACCCGACTAATATTCACTACCCCAGCGGTTGTGCATTGCCCCGCCTTCCCTCCCACTGTCAATTTTCTATGACAGCTGTGTGGCAGAAACAGCTGGGCTTGGTCATGAGTGAGACGAGGCATGTGCAAACATCGCCACATGTCATAGCTTAATTGTACAGTGCCTGAAAGATCCCGGGCTCCTCGAGTGATTGTTGCTTTATCAAAGCCCAATAGGGGTGTGCTGGCAGATATAGGGGCATCTGTTTAGTGTCACCAGCACATCCACATGCAGCCTGCTGATTTGTATTCCAGAGGTAGAAAGTCTGCATCCTGCAGATCAGCAACAGCCATTTTTGGTAGCACCAGACACTCAGACAGGATTGTTTTTCATGAAGGCAACGGTTAATCGTATGTGGCTGTGGCTTCAATCATAAGTCCCTGTGTAGTAATGATATGGATGACTGAAAATGTTCATAGAGAGAATCTTCAACCCCTCAGGGTTGCTCCCACTAATGTCTTATGTTCTGCATTCCAGAGCCTTTGGTCAACGTCTGCACTCAGAGCTCTCTTTCACACAAATTTGGGCAAATACTTTGGAGACTACGTTTTGAAAGTTTATTTAAAAAAGAAGACATTTTAGTTGTATGCTTACTCATGTTCAGGTGATTAGTTTTCCTGGTGCCATGTCCCTGTCCTCTGTGAACTTTTGCATGCTGACTTAAAATGACAGAACCTTTAATTCAGTCAGGACCACTTCGTAAATGAAGGACTAGAGCATACAGTTAGTGTTGGCGGGATGGTTCTGTTCTGGGAGAATTTTCCCGCGCGCCTGTCCGTGCGCACGCATGGACGGGGTGGGAGGCAGCAGCTGGGGAATGAATAGACCCCCCTTTTTGCTCAGAATCAGAACCGAAATTGCCTTTTTTTTTTTTTTTTTTGCCGGCGAGAGGTTCTGCCTGGAGGAGTCAGGGAAGGAGGAGGGTGTTGGATCGCAGCAGCGGCGTTGCATAGGAGCGCTCGCAGGCGAGGATTTAAAGGAAGGAAATTAACGGAAGTCGTGCCGGATTGGTGCGCCTGTGGACGGCTAATTAGCAGCTGATGCAGCTTACTGCGTGGCCTGCCTGAACTAACGCGATGCTTGATCTCTGTCTAAACCAACTCCTTTTCATGAACACAGCATCACAGATAGACATTCTCTTTATTATTTATCTTTTAAACATACTTCCAGACATGCATCCTATACACTGACTGTTAAATTCATAAATTGTTTTAAATGAAGTATGCTGTAAAACACAGCTAAAATGTAACCCTCTTTCATAAATCTGTACCTGCAGAAATCTGTTTCATCTATTCTATATGACATCTTGCTTTGTATTATATTTATATTTTCTGACTCACTCTCTCTTTCTATCTCCTTGCCTCTAGCCTTTCCACAAACACCACTATACTAATAATGCACAGTGCTTTTTAATGGCTATCCCTGACTATGGTGAATGCTAGTCAGTTAACCCGTTTACAGCCCTGATTAAATCAAATCATTTCAGAACGTGAAAGTAACAGGATGGACAATAAGAGCACAGGATATGCTTGTAAAATATGATGCTGCCTCAGCTGCTTCTCAGAGAATCTTTTATGTCAGTGGTTTTATTGTGGTTATTTCATCAATATTAATATAAGTTAATGCATTTATTTATTGAAATGTAAAAACTACAATAAGGCATGCAAAAAATATAGGTTTAGTCTGAGTATTTTTTCAGAGTATTGTTTAAGAGGGTCACAGATGGTTTTTCATTTTGAATGAATTTTCTTGGAAATAAATTTACTCTTTCAAAAAATACTTTTTTCAAGTAAAGTTTGATTCATTTTTAAGTCATGATGAATAGTCTGGAATCCTATTCTGTTTTCAAAAAAGAAATGATTCAATAATATTCAATAATCATCTGCTCTGAGGGAGCAATCTTTAATCAGTGATTCTTGCTACTAGCTTCCTAGTAATTGCTCATATAGGTCATTCAGGAATAACCACAAAAAATCTAAAATAATGAAACCAAGCAAAAATCCTTTTAAAAAAAAAACATTTTTTTGTGTTTGCATGCCGGCTTGTTTGCTGGTGAATCTGCAATGGGCCGAGATCGTAGGCCTGAGCAAAAACAGTGGCCTGCAGCAAGAACCACTATTTTTTCTATAATCACAGTGCAGAGGGAACACAGATCCAGCAGATCAGAGCTCCTAACGCAATTGAATTAAAGGCTTTGCACCTGTTTCTTTGCATAATGCAAGTCAAAGACAACTATTAAAACAATTACTCATAATGACATCACCCTCGATTTACACTGGGGGCAGCAGCTAATGCCGCAGGGGGCAGCACTCTGCTGGATTGCATGAACACACAACCAGCTGTTGGACAAAGTGGCCAGTGCACTCAGCCTCCATGCTCACGGAGTGCTCATCATAACAACACCATTATCACCGCAGCTTAACAGCTTTTATGCCAGACCAGAGCTGACCGCCTGAGCTACCCAGA
This sequence comes from Tachysurus fulvidraco, assembly GCF_022655615.1. Classification (NCBI taxonomy): domain Eukaryota; kingdom Metazoa; phylum Chordata; class Actinopteri; order Siluriformes; family Bagridae; genus Tachysurus; species Tachysurus fulvidraco. The sequence continues at coordinate 30,776,206 of NC_062519.1, forward strand.
TATCAACCCCCTGTGAACTTTCCCACTACTAATTGCATTTCATTTGGAATTTTAGGGTATGACATGACCCATAAGTACTCTAAAATAGCACAAAAAAAAAGGAAAAAACAAAAGCATGCAGACATCAGCCAGCAGTGGCACTATCTGATCGCTGAGAGAACAGCTTTTAGACAGCCGGGGGGCTCATTTGTACTCGGTACATCACAAAAGGGGTATTTTAGGCTAATTGTTGGCCATTTGAATACCCAAAAATTAAGGCTCCTATGTGGAATGAAATCAGTTGAGTGACACATTGGTGCTTTGGACTAATAAAAGCAAGATGTGAATGACAAGGTCAGGTGGTAGAAGCTACCAGGTGTGTAAGAATGCTGGGGCCTCAAGCAAGGTGAATCTGAAGATATCCTATATAGATGTGTGCTTCCAACTTTGTGGCAACAGTTTGGGGAAGGCATACAAACCTTTGCCAATATAATTTGAATATATCCATCATATTCTAATTTCTTAATACACTGCGATTTATGGTGAAATTTTTGGTGAAATCTGATTGCTGTAGATCTTCTTTTTTCATGCTATATCAGTGCTATTACTTTAAATCAGTATCAGTTTTCCTGACATTGCATTGGTCAAACAAACTACTGGCCACCCAAACTAAACCTACTGTTCTTCTCTGAACTAACTGAACTGTTAAGTTAAAATTCAGCTTTATGTTTATAGATAACATGACATAAAATGTAGTGATAGTGACAGATATCAAGCCTTACTGTTCATCCAACAACACTCTAGGCTCCTCAACTTACCTTTTTCTTGTCTGGTGCTGTTTAATTAAGCATAGATCCAATTATTCTCAGTGTGTTTAAGGCTTAATTCATGTGTCCAGGAGCAATCCTCCACTGCAGTGTCACTCCACCATTAATCTGCCCTCAAACCACGACTTTAGCTCATTCCTTTGCCACCAAAACACATGCTGCTGAGTATCTTTATAACAGTTTTAGTTTCTGAGTAAACTGGAGTGAAAGCAAATATTCAGTAGACTGATTTACAAATAGACTGGGAAATAATGAGAGTGACAGGAGCATCTATGATGAAGAAGAGATATAGGATAGGAGAACTGCTGTCATTCAAAACTGCCTATGATGAAATATTTATCTTACAGAAAAAATGTGCCCTGGTAGGTGGTTTCTAAGACAATTTTTAGTGAAGAGACTATGGCTCGGTCTCTTTAACAGCTTTATCACTAATGACCAGTGTCTTACTACACTACTCAGACATATGTTTTGCCCTGGCTGCCATGCTATGTGGGGTAACACACTGTGGCCTCTGAATGCCGTCTGAGCCACCCTGTGCCTTCAAGGCATCCACAAGGACTCTGAATGGCATATTGCATGCTTCCATCAGGCCATGACTTTTGTCTTTGCCCAGGGGCAGTTGGGTCACAAAAATGAGAGGATTTTCTACAGTCTCCTATTTGTTTTTCTCAATTTATTGCATTAAGGAGCTGAGTGAAGCTTTTTGATTATTAATCTAAGATCACTGTTGGATTATTGCTGGTCTGTAGTACTTAGGGAGGTGTAATCTTATCTTGTTCATGTAAATACATCTATAGATTGAGCACCACTTCCAATTTGCTCGGTGAGCTCTTGTTGATATGCAGCCTTTGTCTGTCCATAGATCTAGTTTGGTACTCCACTTTTAAGAAGCAGTTCTGGCTTAGATGCCATCTGTAGACTATACAGTAGACTACAATACCATCTAGGTGGTATTGTAGTGATGCAGTGTGAGATGGTATGGAGGAACACCAGAGTTCAAGATGATCCTACTGAGGCCTTTTCAAGATTATCCCCCTGTGCCCCATTATATTGGCACTGAAGACACTGGAGTCAAGAAAACAAAAGTGGCCATGCTCTGTTGGGGGAGGGATACCTGTCAATTATAGCAAGACTTGCCAATCATGGGTGTGATTGCAATTTCCTCTGACTGTGTTACACTGTCTGACTGCACATGACTGAAAGCATTTGTTTGTCTTCACCATCCCTGTTTGTAGCTGTTGTATGATAGAAGGGAGTTTTTGCTGGTGGATGGAAATTAAGGAGAATATGTAGGGGTAGCATATAAGTAATACTATTATATATACACAGTATCATATATATTATTTTGGAGTTTCTCATTCTTTCTCTTCGTTCCCACAGAGGACCTACTTCCTCCAGGCTTCCCCAACATTGACATGGGCCCCCAGCTGAAGGTTGTAGAACGCACCCGCACAGCCAACATGCTCTGCGCAGCAAGCGGTAACCCTGACCCTGAGATCACCTGGTTCAAAGACTTCCTGCCGATTGATCCCAGTACGAGCAATGGGCGGATCAAACAACTCAGATCAGGTAAGACAGTCACGTTCCACTTTCTGGTGGGGTTTCTCAAACATACGTACATTTGCACCGAGACATTTGTTGCAGGATTCAAATTAACTCTCTTTGCAACCTTTGCAAAGCTGATACCCAGAGGCTGTTAATGAACTGAAAAAGAGTTTGCAAGTTAGTGCAGATTTCATGGTAGAATCCAAGTAATTTCAGTTTCAGGATTATTCAGCTGTGTTGAGTGATTCAGGAACTGTCTGAGTATATATTTAGTAGTAAGAAGTTGTTTTTCATCATATTAAAGTTGTTGTTTTGAAGAGAAGTGAAAAGCACCTAATCATTACACATGACTCATTCCTTACATAGCTTAAAGCACAGTGTCTGTTCACCAACCTAACCGCGTGAGATGTTATTAAAGTTTTAAAAAGTTCTTCTTAACTCCAATGCTGTGTGCATTGTTTAGCAATGCATGTCCCATTGACCTGGTTTTAGAGCAATACAATTGTAAAATGTGTTAAAATATGCTTATCTTTATTGCACTATTTTAAAATAGCATCTTAAACAACACTTATGGAAATAGGCAAACTAAATTCTTTAATTCTTTAGTATTTTTGCTGCTTGGGTCAATGTGACCTGAACATCATCTCTGTAATAAAAATACTAAACAAATCTAAAGTGAAGTTTAGCTTTCAACAAGGTACTGAACAATGTCTGTTTAATATTGTAAAATGCATGTATTTAAGTGTGTACAAGTTTGTACATAGATAAATACATGTATTATTTGAAGTAGAAATCAGTTTGACCCTTACATTAGCATGTGCAAGACCTTTAGTAGTATGTGAATGGTGGGTAATTTACGATTCAGTTATCTACAGTGTGTCCTTACTGGAAGTATCACCTACATGAATAATCACCTCTTGGCAAAACACTAGTGTGCAAACCCCTTTTTACTTCTTTCATTCAGGCCAGAATGTAGGCAGATGTGTCGGCCATTAGGTCATCAGCTTTTTTGTGTCTGTTTTGACGCTACGTTTAATATAGATTCCATCATTTTATTTAATTTAAAAAAATGGGTCAATAGTAAAGTTGGGATTTTTTATTTACTTGCAATTAAGCTGCTTTGAAAAATACTTTTGCCAGAGGTATTAGCACAGCTTCCCCTGACAGCTCTGTGAACCCCCCACCCATGTGTGTCCTGTCCTCACCTGTGTGTGGGTTTGTTTACAGGTCTGCTGTATTGCTGTGTTTTAAAAAGTCTTTGTTTAAATGTTCTGTGTTGTTTGTTGTCTGAGATTATGATCTGATATCTTCACTTTTTTCTCACTTGGTTTCCAACAGCATAACCTAAGCTATTCAAGCCATTTGTATTTAAAGTGAAAGGCTGATACTGAATTTGGAAATCTTAATGACTTTTGTATAATCTACTTAAAAAACTGCTGAACTATATTTCTATATAGAACTATATAGTTATATTTCCTAATAGCTGTCATCAGCGGTCATTAAATTGTTAAAACAACCATTTTAAAAGCCATATATTTTGAAAATGGCTCAAAACCAGAATTGCTTTCTTGCTGCAATTATTACTTTAATAAGAACGGTTGTTTTAACTTTAGATTCATTTGCTTATATGCAATATGTATCAAATACAGTATGCTAAAACATGACATTTTTGATAGATTTAAAAAGTATCAGACATTTCAGGTTTTTACAATGTGAATATTAAGAAACAGAAATTTGAATATTGTCCACAAAGAGCAAGAAAGGCCTTTCCCTACCCAAACCTTTTGGATTCAGGCTTTGTAATACCAACCCTAAATCTTCTATTCTATTTTTACTTTTTCTTTTCTATTCTTTGTCATTTTTCAGAAGCTTTTGGTAAGTGTCTTTTTGAGTCCACCAGCTGCCCACTGTCCCTGCAGCAGATGGCATTTTAAGTGCTTTTTGAAGTGCATGACCGTTCCTTTACCTCCTCTGTCCCCTGTCCTCCACCTTTCTTGTTCATCTCTTACCCCACTAACATAAGTGTCTGTTCTCAGGTTTATATCAACATAACATTTTTCATCCTTTTATTCCTTTTTTTTTCTTTTAAATATTGATAAAAGACCTGACCTGTATACACGTATATGGGTGTTTTTACTCACACAAACAGAATATTAAAAGTATATATCCGATCACTTTTCTGCCAAAAGTTTCAATAATAACTAACTTGATTAAAAGTTCATTCATTTATTTTTCATTTAAACTTAAGTAAACACTTTTATTCTGATGAAGGTTGCAGTTGGTCAGAAGTTCCAGAACAAAAATTGATAAACGTGAAGATTTATATACTGTATGTGGACCTATGATTAGGTGGAACTACTGCTAAAATACAAAAGTATTCATTTTGATCCAAAATCTCAGTTTGCAGTAATAATAATGAATAATGTAATGTTATAATGAAAGGGAAAATTATATTGCAATCACATTATAAAACAAAATGACAGAGCAAAAGATGAACATATACATTATGGCATAGTGATTTTTTTTATTTTTTTTTGCATAGCTCAGCTTGTTAGGAAACTGGGTAAGAGCACAGGATCAATCATGATACGGTGCCCCGGAAGCAGAGATGGTTTTAAGGGCTGCACTCAAGGGCCTAACAGTGGCAGCCTGGCAGTGCTGGGGTTTAAACCCCAACCATTGGACGTTGAAACCTTTTTCAAAAATGCTGCTTTCCTGTAGATGGGACACCAAAAACTGTGAGAGAAAATATGTATACATGTGGTCTCTGAAGACCAAGTGCACACGTCAGCTTAAACAATTTTTAACCTGCACACATTCATCTGCTGAAGCTCTGCAGCTCAAGGCCCTGTTCTCCTGGCCCTGTTCACTGGTTGGATATTTTCCTCTTGCTAAAGCCAAGTATTATCTTAAGTCTCCATGCCCTGGCAGAATAACGCCTTGGAGCTTAAGTCTAAATCTTAGGCCTGGGCTGGCTCCATATCATCCGCTTGGCTTTCAAGTGAAACTTTTTTCTTTACTCGATTGTTTTTGTCCTAAGGAAATCAAAGCAGATCACAACTTCCAGAGTGCAACTAGGGGTTAGTTAGCCCTTGCTGTTTACTTTTTATGGCCCACCAACTCTACCAAGATGCAGTCTGTTGATCGGGTGCCTTCTCTCACAGCCTGAGGGATTTAAGATGATGAGGAAAAAGGCCTGCAACGGCCCTCCCACCCTCCAGATATGATTTCCCACCAATCTCCTCAGCTTGGACTCTGCTTCTTTTAATCTCTGCTCCAAAACAGGCTGGGGCAAGAGAAAGATATTTTTCCTATAGTCTTTTTTAAGGATGGTTGTGTGTATGGTTTTTATAGATTTTTTCTATCTTAGAGGCAAGTCTGTCCAGGTCTCCCTAAGGCCTTCCACAGTAATCTATGGTGCTTGTTCTTTTGAACAGTCATCAGCTCCCTCCCATAAAACCCAGCAGCTCATGAGAGAATATGCTATTCTGCTGGCCTTTTTCACTGATCATTTAGAAAATCACTGATCATGAGAAAATCTGTTTTCAGGGTTGGCTGTCTGTTAGGATTATCCTAGCAGGTACCCAAGAAGTTTCAATGCATGGACATACCAGCTCATAAATATTCTAAGGGTAGTGTCTATGTGCCATCATAAATGGTTCATAAATAAGGACTAACATACTGGGCTCAGGGTTAATGCCATAAGTAATGTCTTTATTCAGTGTGTGTACACAGGCTACTGTCGTGTTATTTACACGGCTGGAGCTTGAAGACCCGATATTCCCCCTATGCCGTTCCCATGGTTCCAAAGCTCAATTCTCACTTGCTTTGTCAGGTGTTGGGGATTAACAGGCACTACAAAAGGAGGGCTCATGCGATTTATCTTTCAACAAAGCTTCTCCTGTTCTTATTTCAGATCCATACTATCTTTTGCTTGCTCACAACCAAGTAGGTTATAGGTCTACATGTCAGCACTGTCCACTGGACAACTGTATTGGGCCACAGTCAGAATGAGCATGCACAGAACAGAGGACTACAGATTTGTCTCAGCGGAGGAGCTGGTAAGGTCACTGTGGCCTTGCTTGGGCGCATACATGGCCTCGAGCCCCATCTGAGTCCCAGCCATGCAGATGGACAGATGCTACAGTCAGATTGTTGTTTTCTCCACCCTGTCCTGTGGGTTTTCTGAGCAAAGATGCAATGGAAATGACAGCTCATTGCCCTCTAAAATTCCAGAGGGTACAGGATGTGGGTCTCTGAGATTCCTAAGGAAACTTAGCATGACGTATGCTTGCTTATTTGAAATATGAATTTATTTTGCTTTGAGCATAAAAAGTGCCAATGCCCCTGGGTAATGCACATAACACTAATGGAGAAAGACATCCTTTAACTTACTGTAAATACATAATTTTTCTTTTTCTTGGCAAATAAACTAAACCCAAAGATGTTTTTTCTGTTATACAAATAGTTTAGACTTCTTTGATGCATCATTTATCCCTTATCCTTCATTGTTTTGCATTTACTCTCTCATTTTTCACTCAACTTAACTACTGTAACTAAACTTACAGCCCTAACCTTAGTCTAACCTCAACCTAATCTCACCTAACATGATCTAGTTCTCCTCACCCTTAACCTTAACTCTGACTCTAACCTAAACAATGCTTAACACTGCAGCCACTGAAAACCTTCAAGTCTAACAGATGTCTAACCTCAATCTTAACAATCTTCCTGATTCCTTTAAGCCAATCAATGAAAGTTTCAAGTGTAAATGTTTTGCCTGCTTTTCAATATTAGTGCTATAACCTTATCATATGTTGAGCTATAGACCTTCCACTTCAGAAAGAAAAACAGGGCGCTGTGTTCTTGTTCACTGCTCCTGAAAAGCAAGCGAGGTTTAAATACTGCATGAAAGACATTTTATCAGACCACTGCAAAAGAACACACTACTTTTCACTTGCAGGTCTATGCATTTATTTATTTTTTTTTACAATCAGCTCTTTCTGTTATTTTCTGACCTACACATGGCTGAGATATATCAACACTCAGATGTTAACTTACGTCTGAGGGAATTCCAGTATTATAACTTACTTTAGGTCTGAATGTGCAATTCTTTGAAACGCAATGGATTGTTAATGGAGTTATCTGAGAAGCAGGCAAAACATATTTTGTGGTACAGTAATGACTTCTTTGTGGCTGAGGTGTAAAGGAGCTTTATCTTATACAGCTAGCATGTCCTGATTTTTCTGTGTGACATGTCTCTGGGTCATCAAGGCAGAGTGTGAGCAAACTTGATTTTACGATATCTTTACAAGCTGTTTTTCTTTTTATCACCTCTTTGTTGTGCTTAAAATGTTGTGCGTATAATGCTAACTAACATGAGGTGAACTGTTTTAATGTGCAAGTAAAATGTCACATATCTGTGATGTCACACATGTTGACGGTTGCTATTGTAACCTAGAGACAGTCACTAAGGTAAATCAGGTAGTGCTTTGCTCTAAAAGAGATTTCATATTAATGAATGGGGTTATAGTGGGAAATTCATTCTTTTAATATAATTTTTAAGACAAATATACTGTACTATATCCCACAGACATGAGACTAAAGGTCAGCTATATGTTTTAATTGGTGTTCAAATAACTGCAATTTTTTTTTTTACTGGTACAGTATCATGGTTTTTATCTTCTTCTTTTTTTTAGATAGGGATTTTTTTAATGATAGACTACTGTACTGTCAGTGATTAGGAGAAAGAAACTAAAAAAAGAAAGTGTAGGGACATCTGGTTCATCCAAAATCCACATTTTCTGAATCTAGTTTTGAGTACACCTGAGCCAAGTAGTGCAAATTCTGCTGCCCTTATTTCTCTGGTTCAGGTGTGCAGAAAGCTTGAGTAGAACAAAGATCAGGACCAACAAGAGAGGTCTCTTAGGTATGGACTGTGAAAGTGTTGTTCCAGATTCAATTCATCCTCCTCCTCAGCCTCTTCCACCACCACACACAACTTCCTCTTAGCTTGTAGTGTCAATCAAAAGTTTTTGAACCCCTGGAGTTTGTTAAGCTGTTCATAAGATATATTATAGTTTGGTCATTCTTAGTACCAAATTTACAGCCCAAAGGAACAGAAAGGAAATTAAACAAGGACAAATCTAAAACAAATCCTTCACAAAATATTTTAAATCTTTGTGTTTTACTTATTAGCTGTTAGTTTGCATGCTCTTCAGATGAGATTTTTCATCAGTGGAAGTATAAATTCAGAAAACCCACACCAGCTCCATTTCATCATTGAGAGGCAAGCAGTCTAAGCCCAGGAGAGTTATCACCTCTGACCTTGTTGTGTTCTGAAACTCATCATACCAAGACACAAGGAATGAGAAATATGGCATATTCAGAGACATAAGTCATATTTAATGTAGATAAACACAAATGAAAATAACCTTTTACCAAATGGTCAGAGGCAAATAACTAAAATGTTCATGAACAGTGCCAGTATCAATTGTAATGTACATATTTGCTGATATATATAATACCAAATGCCATAAATATAAATTATATTGGAGTTTAGTAAAAACCTAAATTTTATATTAACTGGTTAATATGTGGACCTCAATTCACAACTCAGGGTAGCCAGTGAACAAGTGTAGAAGCCCTGAAAGGCCTCAATGTAGGCCTCAAACTGCCTCATGTTTTGTTTTGTTTTTTAATGTGTGGTTTTGGGAAAGTCTGAGATAAAGGAAGAGCTGAGAGAAAAAAGACAAATAAAAAAGCCATAAAAAAGAGAAAAAGCTCCCTCCCCAGCCATGCAAGGTATTTAAATCTTAGCTATTTTTTATTATTATTTGATTTCTAACCATTTTAACAATATCAAAATCCACAGGCAGTTTACAAGAACTACTCACCCACTCTCTAATAATACCTGTTGTGTTTTTCACTTGTTACTCTCTTTCCAGTGGGTACTCCTATCCGAGGTAAGACATTAATCCCAACCACATGCTTAACCTGAATTACTCACAAACTAACCAACTGCTCCTTCTGACTCCTAAATGATGGTTAGCTCTCTTCTTTTTCAGTCAACGCACATTCTGTGTGTTTTTCTTTCCTTCATTTTCATACATGTCCTTTGATGTCCATATGTTTTGTCTGTGTGTGTGTGTGTGTGTGTGTGTGTGTGTGTGTGTGTGTGTGTGTGTGTGTGTGTGTGTGTGTGTGTGTGTGTGTGTGTGTGTGTGTATTGTTTACCCCACAATGTGTGTATTCTCCAGTGACTGACAGGGTGAGGCTGAGAAGGATGTTTGCATTACACTGTGACATTTGCAGTTTTGGGAGACCAGGTTAATGAGGGGTCTGTTGCCCTGCTCCTGCTCAGAGCTCATTTTATGTATTTAAATAGCCTATGGTTCAGCTCAGGCAGCTAGAATGCACCGAATGAAATGCATAAATAAAATAGTAAAATATGGAGTAATCCTACAGCTTTTCTGCATTTCCTCTTTGTCCACTGTATGCTTTGTGCAGTTACACTATATACTATATTTTCTGGACTGAAACACATAACATGAAATCTTACTATTTGTTGCTGTATTTACACAAGAGCTGCTACATGTCCTATAAATTATGGTACGCATGCTAAAGTAGAATTTACGGCACTACTCCAGCACTTGCAGTAGGATTGCTGTTCTAAGTATCATTACATCGATGAAGTAACGATGTACCTTTAGTGAGTGGAGAGTGTACGATATATATGAGAAGAAGGCATTAGATTGGTTGGTATTATATTACATCTGGTATGTTATGTTAAATCTAAATAAATATGTAATTACAAAAGCGTTACAGCTTAAGAACAGGATTGTGGTGAATGTACTAAGCCTTAAGCTTAGTAAATTGTATAGAATTGAACTATGTCAACACTAATGGGCCACAAATTAAATTAGGCAACTATAGAAATCAATTATAGACATTAATGAAATTAAAAACAAACAAAAAAAGAAAAACATACTGTATGGTGGCAGGTTGATTTGACTTGATTGATATTAATTGAGATTTATTGTCTAAGAAATACAGTGAATGCACTAGCTAAGGAAAGATCTTCCCCTCAGTGACTTACAGTGACTCATGTCCACATTAAGGTTATGTGTTTTTTAATTTATCGAATTAAAATCTGACATTTTATAACTGACATTGTTCTTCACAGAGAGCAGGTAGGTATGCATTTTTGCTCTGATCTTGATGTTTATTGTATGCTAAACAAATGGGTATGATAAGTTTATTAATAAAAAAAAACATTCCGGTTTGGGCAAAACTCACATGTTGATACTGATACTCACATGCTAAAGATATCAAAGTAGAAAGAACACAAACTAAAGCTGTTGTATCCTGCACACACTAGCAGAGGTGTCCCTAATGCCTGGCCAAAAAGAGGACATAAATCTTAGTGTTGCTCACAAAAACCAGAGTGACTTATGAACTCTGTATATGCATAATGGGATTAGAGGACCATAAAGAGGATTTTGCTCAAAGCCAACAGGCCCAGGCTAAGGAAGATTTTCTTATGCAGCAGATTGGTGCTGTAGCTGCCGGATATATCAGTAATATGCAAGGTAGTTTTGTGTAGTACAGAGATCAGGTATGTGGAGTCTCCTTTAACAGTCTTGCTTAAAAGAATAACTGCTTTAGGGAAGCAGGCTCAAGTGTTGTTCAAATGACAGGAAGACAGTATGCTAATTGGCCTGGGGTCGCTGCACATCACTGCTGAGTTTATGAGAGTATTACAAGCCAGCAGATGGAACATGACAACAATCACGTTGTCCAGGCTCATGCTGCTGCTCTCACATTTAATGACCTTGGCGTCAAGCTTGTATGGCCGAGTGTGTGTGTGTGTGTGTGTGTGTGTGTGTGTGTGTGTGTGTGTGTGTGTGTGTGTGTGTGTGTGTGTGTGTTTGCAGCCACTTGTTGGAAGCCTTCTAGGCGCACTCTTGAGCATGTACACACACTCACACACACACACACACACACACACACACACACACACACACACACACACACACACATTGTCACCTGTCAAGGGGTGGGATATATTAGGCAGCGAGTGAACAGTCAAAACTTGATGTTGATGTGATAGAAGCACAAAAAATGGGCAAGTGTATGGATCTGAGTGTCCAAATTTTGAAGGTTAGACATATGGGTAGTAATCCCTTCATGCCACCTATATACAGAAATGTTCATTTACATTTACAGCACTTGGCAGATGTCCTTATCCAGAGCGACTTACATTATCTCATTTTTTTTATACAACTGAGCAGTTGAGGGCCCAACAATGGCAGCTTGGCGGACCTGGGATTGAACTCACAACCTTCCAATTGGTAGCCCAACACCTTACCCACTAGGCTACTACATGCCCCATGACAAGAATTGAGAGCAAAGACAGATGAGCAATTCTCCAGGCTGTCTTATTCTCCATCTAATCAGTTCCACCTATGCAAAAAAAAAATCATCCATGCAGTCGATCCTGCAAAACAAATCAATCACAGCCTGCCAGCACCCACTAATTGAATAACACAAATAGGACTAGAGGTGCAGAGGTGTGTGTTTAAAGACACTTGCAGGTATGTGAGCAATATAGGGGATTTCTGCCGCTGTTACCACACACACACACACAGACACAGACACAGACACACACAGACATACACCTCCAATTCTCCAGAAGTCTCCAGAACTGTAAGCTTCATGTTCATTTTACACATGCATCGCTGGTTTGCTCAAGGATCACCAGCATGCTTGTTTTTTCCGCTTCACCTGTAATTTCTTTCCTGAGTCAAATAAAAACTACACAATATGGGACAACCCCATATAACTCAGGCAATCTACAATTTATAGCTATACTTTGTATAGCATTCTTTTAAAATTCCACAACTCTACTGAATCTTGTTTATTAGCAATATAAAGGCTGAATGTGGAAATGCATAGACTATAAATTCCCTTCTAAAGGACATTGGAATCGTGGAATCATGTTTTCCTGTTTTCCATTTTACACCATGTTTTTGGAATTGGCTCCAGATCTAGCATACCCCTTAACCATGATGAAGTGGTTACTGAAATTGAGTAAATGATCGCTTTTAAAGTGATATCAAGTACCAAACTAGATCTGCAAATTGTCATGCAGTGAGAATGCATGCAAAATCAACTTGTCATGGTTTAAAGTGTGATTCGGGTATGCAGACTTTATCAGCTTCCCTTCCTTCCCTGTTAACCTTCAGAAACCCAGACATTTTTAACCCAAAAGGAGCACATGGGTTAATAATCAAGAAGCTGTTCATTTCATGGCTTGTTCAATATGGCTTCATTTATGTGATGACCATTGTTCTGGCAAATGTGTATCACCACCGTGGCAGCATTTGTTCATGGGTATGTAATGCCATGTTCTTTTCACAAATCCGGTGTCATCATTGTTATGGTTCTGTTTGTTGTAATAGGTCTCAGCTGGAAGGTTCATGCTGGCTGGCCTGTTTGGACTGTTTCCTTTCTGTTTTCCACAGGCAAAGCCTGGGCACTCTGCTGAACAAACGTTTATCATAAAGACATGTTACCCTTCTTTTATCACATGGCATCCTTTAAGGCATTACTCCACTAGCTACCATGAGATAATTTCCCCATTTTGTTTATATATTCTTGTAGTATATTTTCTCTCAGTGAAAACAATATTTTGTGCCAGCTATCCTGCAGTCTTGGAAAAAGCCACAGGCAGCAGGAATTGGGGGAATTCGAAATAGTCATGCTCATACATAACAAATAATAATTAAGAACCGCTTTTGAAAGATGCGACATCAAAGGCATTTTGTTTTGGATAGCAGCAAATCGAAAATGCCCTGACTCTGCTCCGTTTAATGACACCACTTTTCACTTGGCCGGGGACTGCCTGGTTCAAAAGAGAAAATTAGATGTTTTGGTTGAAGGAGGGAAAGAAGCTTAACGTCCCATATCAAGAAGAAACATGCACATTGTGTGAATGCAAATCACATTCATTGTGTCCAACAACAAAGGGTTTCAACAAAAAAGGTGGTGAAAAATTAAGCAGCATGGCTAAAACGAATGATAAGGATATAAGCTTAGCATGTGCCACAAGGATACCTTAATGAGCTTTGGTGCATGTGTGTGTCCCTAGCAGTACCATGCTATAATGATAAACCATCACACAAGACGAAAGCAGTTTGAAAAAGAATAAAATAGTATCATTGTGGCTTTCTTGACTTGGACATTCTCTGTGTAGTTTTTCTACCCCAGCTTTGAATGAAGAAAAACCACAGGCAAATCCATAATGAAGTCAGTTGGGATGGCCGCATCAGCTGATCCTGTCTAATAAAGCCCATCACCTAAAATAACCCAGTTTAGACAATGAAAAAAAAGGCAGAGAATATTTATGGTCTTGAGTTGCTGCTGGAATTTAAATAGCTTTTAATTTATTTACCTCCCTTGTTTTACTGAAGGTTTTCTCACCAGCGATCTATAGCAGCTCTCCCACAGAGTCATTAGCTGATTAAAAGTGGACCGGTTCTTAAAAGCCCTTTGAGGCTGGACACAGAGAGGGCAGCACAAGACTTATTGCCCTTGCGAAAAAGAGCCTGTGAGAAAGAAAGCAGAGCCATGGCTTGTTTTAATTATCACAGCTCGGTTAAATAACATTAGAATGCAGTTAGCAGCATGGCTGAGTTTTCTGCATTCGTCCGTGTACACAACATGCTTGTGTAACATCACCTGAGGAGACTTCAAAACACACTACAGTTTCACCTGCTACAGCCAGGCTACCCGCAGCGTGCATCAAACGACCCCCCCCCCCCCCGCCCCCCGCCCCCCCACACACACACATCCATAGGCCCACCTGCTCTCATCGCGTCACATGCTATTCTGGCCTGGCCTCCCTGATGGGATCTGAGTGATTAGAGGTGTGGTAGGAACACCACTTGGAAAAGGCTGTTATTGACACCTGTGCTTTTGAGTGTGAAGGACTGAAAATAGGCATCTAAGAACGCAGCATGGGCTTTAGCACAAAGCTCTATGTGGCTGGAAGGGATCTTTATTTGGGTACCAATTTTGTGTCCGAGTGGTGATTCAGACTGGTTCCAGGTGTAGAAGATAAGACGAGGACAGAAACAACTGATCCCGATGACAAAATATAGCTCTCCATCTGGCTTATAGCTAAAATAGTGCTTGATTAAAGGGCAGAAATTAAACAGAAATAGCATGTATTCTAAATAAAGGGTGATGAAACTGGATGCAAGGTAGGGAGAATGAATTGGCATTCCTGATTTAATGGAACAACACTACATAGAGAAAAATGTTAATCTCATGGTCAGTTTGATCTGTGTCATCATGCACTGCCTTCTTGCAAGCCTGTAACTCGAATAGACTTTTGTAAAATACCACAGATTCCAAATAACTGGAAGATAGCAGTACCAATGCTTTCCTGGACTGATATACGCCGGATCATTACAAAGTTTTTAACTAGTCCTACATGTCATTTTCAAGTCTATCTCTGTCAGAGGAGACAATTCTTTACCAAGCCTGTACTTATACTCTAGTGCCCCAAACTATGGTTCCCTTTTCAGAAAAGCCATCAATATAATGTTTGAGGATCCCTTTTCCCACTAAGAGTGTAAGATAGTGTTTTATGTCAGACACAACCGAACCCAAAACATTGTACCCTGGCTGACCGTGTGCTCTGATCCTAGACTCTTTCCAGTCTGCAGATGCAAAGAAAAGCGTTTGATTCTTTAGTAAAATGGTCTTTGAGGGAAAAATAGTTTCCATCTCCTCTGTACACTTAAAAGATCTTTTAGATCTTTGGCTTGTTCCTCCTGGTCAACTCTCAAATGATTGTAAAGCCCTACAACAAATTTTTCGTTTGAGTTAAATTCCTTTAGAAAGCTAGAAGCCTTAAGGTATTGCTATTGCAGAAATGATATTTGAGTGGCCTGAGCAATTTCACTTCATTACAGGGAAAACAGCCAACCACAAATATTGTATGGAGACAGCTGGGGAAACTCTGCAGATGAACCTGTTATATGATACCACCTGTGATTGATGTGAATGATGAACATTTAGAATTTCCTGGACTAGTTATGGACTCAAGTGGTGAAGCTGAGGTTGAGAAACTGTCTAAGCCAGAATTCACATATTATGTAGCCAATGCCTGCGTTTCTGCCTATGGGTTACTGTTTTACAGGCCTTGCCTGTTTCAGGGTTAATCACATACAGATACACATTTATGGAAGACTGAACATATACAGGTACATACAGATAGTATCACTGCATTACATGGCTATTCTTTTGTAATAAACAATGCAAGAATATTGTATTCTTGATCACAACATGTAATTGGACTGAGCTCATGGCTCAGTCAAATTGACATCTATGGACACTGATGGCACAAGCACAGGGGTCACAACATACATACCTACAAACTAATCAGTGAGTACTTCTCGGTCAGATGGTATGTTTTAGTAGTTTAAGCCAAATGCTAAGGTTTTACAGTCAGCTAAGAAACTAACTATCGCTTACAAAACATGTTGGCTTACCACCAATTTACAATTGTTCTCTGATGGCCTGGTCTCCTGGTGAGATCACAGAAGTGTCTGACAGAGCGAGCTTCCCAGACTGTCACAGGCACCAGATGTATTGTAATTGTAGTGCACCAAAGTACATCTCCACCAGTTAATTTTTAGGGCCTCTCAAGTGGCACAGCTGTTCAAGGTGTCACCTTATCTTTGGGAGAAGGCAAGTTGAAAGCTCAACAGTGACACAGTCATCTGTGAGTCCAGAGTCCAGGGGAGTGTAATTGGTCTTGCTTTCTTTGTGAGTAAGATGGCATTGGTCTCTATCTCTGTTTATACAGGCTGTGCTACATAATTGTGGTTATCTGTTAGCTCATATGTACTGAATAGGACAGGTAGTGCTGCTTCAGGTGTGTCCAGCTGTCAGTGGTGTTACACATGCAAAGAAAAAATGAAGGTGTTAACATGAATTCATAGGGCTTAATAACACAAATGAGTTGGACAAATGACACCAGGTGATTTCAGGTCACATATAGAGCTTTTGGATTGTATGTGTGCAAAGGGCAGGTAGTTTGAACCACCAGAGAAAAACAAAGCATTTTATGGTGTATTTCATATTGATGCTATAATTATAGAAGGTGCTACTTATTCTAAATCCCCCTGCTTCCAACAAGTGATCTAGTGAATGGTTCTACTGGGCTGACACAAAAAAGACAATTACAGAAACCAAGCAAAATAAAGTTCAACACAGAGCCAATATATAACTCTCTTGCTAGCCCACCAGCAGTCCTTTAAACATATTTGGTAGAAAAGATGCTAACCAGATTCAAATAATATTTTAACTTGTATTCAAAAGACAAGACACGACAACCCACAGACAAAACATACACCCGTTTTGACTTTCAAGGGTGAAAACATGACATGCTACCTCAAATACTTGATCAGAAGAGGGTAGGGATAATAGCTGCACAAAGTTATAATAAAAGCTTTCAGTAATGACATTTTTGATGAAATAAATATTCAAAGTCATCCCTTTTCTAAATAACCCTCTGAGCCCTTATGAATCATCTGTTCATTGTACAACACATGATTTTTGAAATTGTTTCTTTTTTCTCATCATCGTCTCTCTCTCTCTCTCTCTCTCTCTCTCTCTCTCTCTCTCTCTCTCTCTCTCTCTCTCTCGTTCTCTTTGGGCGTTGCCCTCCTCCCAGGGGCCTTGCAAATTGAGAACACCGAGGAGACGGATCAGGGGAAGTACGAGTGTGTAGCGACAAACGTGGAAGGTGTGCGCTACTCCGCCCCTGCCAACTTGTATGTGCGAGGTAGGGAGCAACCTGGCTTCGGAGATTCTCTCCGTCCAGTCCGTCACTATGCATAAATGTGGGGCAAACCTACTGTTCTTTCAGACCTTAATAGAAAATATTAAACTGGGCTTTGTGGAATAGAATTAGTTACTTTTGCTTGAATGCTAAAATGAATATTCCCATGTTTTAAAAAAACAACAACAATATAAGCATATAAAATCCTCCGTTGGTATTTTTTCTATTGAGCTTTTCAGGTACAAGTGGATGATGGTAAGTCTAATTTTGATTGGCTGCCAAGGCAATCAAAATACAAAGGTAAAAAACAAAATTGAGGATGATATTGTTTATGGATGAGTATTCAGCTCATATACGCTGCAGACCGCACTCATGAATAGTGTATAAAAATAATAGTAATTTATTTTAGAAGGGAACAACATGACAATATGCTATAATGAATATGATGTTATTGTTATAAGCAGCAGTTCTCAGTGACATTGTTCATGTTTTCTATTATAATACATCACATTTAACTGATTATTTCATTATCACTGTATGACCTGATTAACTATGTGACATGAACCTGAATATGTTAGAGGAGGCGACACATGCACATGAGCAACAATTCAGCAGGATTGGCTTTGAGAACCACTGGCTATAACAAGCTTTTTTTTTTAATCGATTGCTTTCATCAATAACAGAAGATGCTGATAATATTCCTTGAGACTGTTTCTATTAAATAATTCAGGTTTCTGCTAGATACTGCTAGAATTCCGAGGTGTTGTTTTGCTGTTATAAGTATTATTCTGCTTTTAAAAGAAGTGTGTTCATTTTCACTGATACACCTGCCGCACTAAAAAATGTATCACATGTCTCCTTCCGTTCATTTTCAAAGCTTGATTCTAATCTCGACTGTAATCAAATGTGTTTTGGTTTCTAGAGTGTTCTGCACTTGAAATTAACAGCTACAATGCAAAGCTACTCCTAAACTGCACGGCTAAAGCACTAAATTTGATGATTTACATTTCAAAACAGATCCAAACTGGTATTTTTTAGTAAAAACTGCTGATAGACATGTATTTAAATTCACTCTCATTGTAGCTGCTAAATTTAATAAAAGTCATGCTTTTTGTGCAGCAAGTTTATTTATTTATTTATTTTTGTCGTTTCATTGGTTTCGCTTTTGTTTCTTTTCTCTCCGTTCTGTTCTCTAATTTAAACAAATGGCCACCATGGGAGCTTTTTAGGTGGCTAAAAAAGACGTTGTGATTTTTTTTATTGTGATGACGTATTTAAATTCACCCCAAGTGCTTCGTAGAGAGCGCTGGGGAAACGGCGTCCTTCTAGGTCAAAAAGCAACCAGCAAGATTGTGACAAAATGGGTGTCACTGCTGTAAGATGTAGACTTCGCAAAGGGAAAAAGCAAAAGCAGAGATATGCAGCAACTTAAAGCCTTGAGGTGGCCTTTTTTACTCTCTCTGTGTTTCCCCTATTTTTCTCTTCTCCTCATGTCATTGTGTTCTGCATCAACCCCTTTACATCCCTCAGAGCTTCGAGAAGGTTGGTGTGTTTTTTCTTTTTTACTTTTTTACCCACATTAAAGGCGAAAAACGTTGTTTGAAACTTTTTTTAAAATACATTTATTTATTACAAGGCTCATTAGCAGTTTGAATGAGCATTAACTAAATATTCAAACCTGCTAAATAGTTCAATAGTTGAAGGAAATTTTAATTTGTTTGCAAAAAAAGAGATTAGAAAAAAATAAATACCCGAAGAGTTCGGGCTCTTTTTATTTAAAAAAAAAAAAAAAAAAACCTTTACATTTGAGTTTGCATTGTGGGGCCTTTGTCGTGTATGCATCTTTTGGTATTGCTTCTGCTCAAGATAAAGCTTTATTGCATTTGATGTCATGGGAATAAGCATATGGATTATACATGCATGATGAGAGAATGTTGCTTTGCTTGTTGCATGCCCAGAATGGACATATTTGTGGACACTTTGTTTCTTTTCTTGCTCTTGTGTGTTTGTGTGAACTTGTGAACTTCTCTTTACTTCCTTTTTTCTTTTTAAGCATATTAT
This sequence comes from Tachysurus fulvidraco, assembly GCF_022655615.1. NCBI lineage: Eukaryota > Metazoa > Chordata > Actinopteri > Siluriformes > Bagridae > Tachysurus > Tachysurus fulvidraco. The sequence continues at coordinate 30,795,472 of NC_062519.1, forward strand.
CCTAATTAAGTCATCTGTGGCCTCTTATGGAGTTAATTACATGTTTATAGTAGTGTGTTTGCCTTTGTCTTTGTTTGGTACATTTTTAACTCCTTTTATGTTGGAATTTTCTCTGTGTTAAATGTGGTATGTATTTTTGTGCACACTTATCCGTTATAACGCGCAGCTGTTTGTAGTTCCAACATAGACTTACTGCAAAAAAAAAATATGTAGTTTTACAGCCAGTGTTCCTGCCATCTCTCTCCAAATCTATTGTGGCAAATAAAACCCGATTGGGCGCTATTACTTTTTGTAGAATTTTCTACTCATGGATAATTCACAGAGATCAGCAGCAAATATAATGATCTCTAAATTCCTGAAAGTCGCTCAGAGAGCAGGAGCTTGGCTTTTCAAACTGTGTGCAAGCAGGGACTGCTTTGTTGACTGACTGCCACTTGTCCTTTTCTATTCAGCCGGCTCAATCAAACCAGGATTTATGATTCATTTGATCCCCTCAGTGACGGCACGTGTCTGAATTGAATTTCAGAAAACGATTTGCCTCATTAAGCCACCTAAATTAGGCCCAAACATAAATCTATTGGCTTGTTTTTTTTTTCTCTCTTTTTGATTTGAGTCTAATCCTGGTCAAATACTGTGGAGAAGCAGCCAAATTTAATTGGGGCCCAATTCCAGCTCGGTCCACTGGCGTCTGCATTGGTTAAGTCGAGGGCCCGTTTCACTTTGACCCATCGGTTTTGTGAGATTTACACACTGAACGTAATGGCCCACATGTGCTGGGCTGCAGCTCATCAGGCTGCTTTCTGAAGCATGTCCAATTCTGTATTACATCTCCAGTTACAGAATCTAGCAAATTTATCTAATCTAGCTCTGAGATTTTTTTATTTTTTTCATCACTTCTTGCACCAGCATTCGTGAATTTATTATCTGTATAATAGAGCAACATGAGGAGAAGAAAGGAAACCAAACACCTCAAACACGGTCAGGATCATAGAATGGATTTTTTAAGCAAAATCATGCAAGAATGCCTCCATGCTAAACTGCAGTGCTAAACCAGCACGTAATGTCTGTGCTGAAACAAAATGGCCTCTTTAATAATTCATATGCAGAGGAATACATGCCGGTGTTAAGGGGGAAGTGTAGTCGTCACGCAGGCCCCAAGCAGGAGTTAGAGGTATAAATAATGAAAAGGCAGCACTGCGACTCCCAGGGCCTGGCATTTATTGGCAAGATTTTATTTGTCAAATCTGGTCGTACCCACGACAACTGATCTCTGCTAGGACACATGAGGGGGCACCTGTATGACGCAAAGCTTTAAATTAGCAAGATTGTCACGTTAATAAAACTGTGTGTCCAAAGGCTGAATTTATGCCGCTCCTTTAATCTTTTCTATCCCAAAAAAAGAAGTTAAATTCACTACTGTACCTAATTAGTAGGGAAATTAATTAACACAGTATGTATAATAACATCCTTTTGAACTTTGATTTACTGAAGCTTAAATCCCTGGAGTAAAGACTGTGCAAAATTAACAACAATGACCAGTTTGCATATGTCCAGTAATCTCTCCTTGTGCCTGCCAATATAGCTTTGAAGTTATTTGTCAGTTCTGCTCAGAACAATATATGATTTAAAGGTTTAAATCTTTCTGGATGATCACATAAAGAGACATACGTTCAATGATGCTGGAAGACTGTGCTGTGCTAAACTGTTGTGTTTGAATTTTTTCTTTTTTCTTCTCTCTTTTTTTTCTTTTTGCTAATCTGCATGTGCATGTTTGAATGGTCACCACCCCTGTAGCTTGCATGTGCTTGCATGCCTTGCTGTGCATTTTTGTGTGCAAAATGGAAAAGAAAGCTAGATTACACCCTGTTCTCTGGTGGGCTAAAATGTGTGTCTAAAATCTCACAAGTAATGCAGTCCCAGACTCTATCAGCCTTGTATTTGTCATAATCAGATAACCCGGCCACAGATGTTCTGCGGCTTTGTACCAGTAATAACTTCCATTACTGGTGCTGAATCCTCTAAGCCTCCACTGAGACTGTCTAGCATTTCAGTTAATGTGAGCAACCTCCTGTGGCTGGAAATGCCCACCAACCTACTTTGCCCAGGTGGAACGGAACCTTCCAGGTGTCAACACCAAAGCAAGGTGTAATCTCAGCTTCAAGGTGGCACTATGGGCTGCGAGTTTTGTTCGCTTTTCTCTTCATCATTTTGGGGCTGGACAGACTGTCTCACCAAAATGGCAGATAGTGCTCACCTTCGAAACACTGGTCTGTCGCAATTCCTTCCTTCACATCTTCACATTCTAAAAGCAATGTTTAAAAAGGAACCAGAAGTGGCATTTTCTCTTTTTTACCTTGCCTTTCACCTTGTCTATTATTAAATCCTTTGATTTGTCTTTCTCGCCACATCGGGGCTTGATATGAAGATTTGACTCTTTTTTTGTTTTTTTGGGTTTTTTTGTTTGTTTGTTTGTTTTTGGTCCAGTTTGTGGTTTTATTGAAAGTTTGTTTTTGGTCCTGTTTGGTCCAGTCTGGTTTTATTGAAAGACTTTTAGATGAAGAGGTCAATTAAGTTCAGATTCAATCACACTAACTCATCCTGTATATGACAGCAGAAAGCTCAGGCTGTTATTGCTAGTCGAGGCTCAGATAAAGCCTGAAAACAGCGCTCTGATTCATGCAGCACTACTTCAAAGCCGGACAAGCCTGATAGATCGATAGTCTAGGATTCAAATGTTGACGTGTACTGGATGAGTCCAGACTCATTTGGAGTTGGTCTTTTGTCAGTGGCAGATGGATAAACTGTTTTGAGACATTGTTGTCTTAACTTTGAAGTCAGAGAGATTTTCACAGAGGGTTTCATAAATCTAAATTTTAATCTTGGCATGGTAAAGCAGGCTAAAGTACTTTTGTATCGAACTTTGAAGCTGTAGTTTAGCCTACTAAGCTATTAAGAATGAAATTTTCTAAGCAAAACATTGATATAATGCTTATAACTCTATAGACTCCGTAACTAAATGAGCACATAACAATACAATAATGGTTATTATCCTGGCAGTGATTAGCGTCAAAGGGTGAAAGGTTGCAGCCCTTGTTCACTCACTTTTCAAAGCTGGCTGGCTCTCTGCAAACCCATCTAGGGTTAAAAAGGGACAAAAAAAAGCTCTCACTGGATATCTTACAGATCTGCCAACCTTATTGCATTTTGTGTAGGATCATTTTAAGAGAGCAGTAGACTCACTAATAAGATGCCAAAACAGCGTATGGTTTCCTCAACGCAAATATCAGTTAGAAAATGGACATACAAATCTGGAATGACTGACAGTGGTGTAGGTATTCTGAAACAACCCCCGCCAGCTTGCCCCAGCTCCTTACATTAGATAAATACATTTATATTATTTTAAGTAATAGGAAATATTTTTGGAAACAGGAAAAAGTATTGACTATTTTGCCCAATAAAGGCTTTAGTAGGCCTCCACTTTAGAGTAACACTCAAATAATAATTATGATGGTAATGATCTATAGATTAGACAAATGCCATTTGTTTGCTTTGCTCTCCTGTGATGCATTCATCTTGAGCAGCTGATCAACCGTAAAAAGTGACAGCTCTGTGAAACTATTTCATGGTTTCTGTGCATGGCATTAAGCAAGCAATTGTTATAAGGATTATAAAAAAAAAAACAGGAAGTGTTAGTTTTCTTTAGGGTTGGCAGGTCTGTAGTTCCATTTTAATATAAAATTACTGCTGTAAATCTGGTAAGAACTGTAACTTTACTTTTCAAAGATCCATTCTGTCAGATTGCTCAGACTGTGATCAGTGGTCAGTGCCTTGAAGAAGACACCTGCTCTGTAAAATCTGTGTGCCTTGGTGATTTTTTTTATTTTTATTTTTTTCATTCCAGCATCATTTTGATTGTGTGTATTTATATATGTGTGTCTTTGTTCCATATAAACTGTTGCTAAAGTTGCACTTGCTAGCTATATATTTATTTTGGGTTGCATGCTTTGATTGGCTCGACCAGTTCTAAGATCTGGTGGACGGTTTGGTTCCATACTCTTTCTTGTGCAGTCACACCCATGCATGATCTTGCGACATCTGGGCTGCCCTTTCACCTTTTCTCAAAAATAGTGCTTTTGGGATGGGTACGTTTTTAAATGCCGTTTTATTTTATTTATAGATTTATTTGTTTGTTTGTTTGTTTTTAAATAATTATTTATTTATTTAATTTTTTTGGAAAGTTGTTGTATAATATTATGTATCTTTGGAAAGCAAATATGTAAGCCAATACACATAGATATATAATATCTTTGAAATAATAATTTGCTTAATATCAGTTATTGGACACCATAGGAGAGAAGAGAAATCATCATTTCCAATCCTGGAGAGCGAGTGTTTCATTTTCCTGATTGCCTGATAATTAACTTGTGTCTTTGAGAAGGCAAATCACCAGATTATCCCCAAGACTGGAATTGATGACCCTGGCATAGAAGGTCTGAACTTTCCCACTTAACAAAGACTGGAAAGGTCACTTTATTTTAAGACGTAATTATAAACATTGTTATCTGAATTATAGGAAAATATGTGCAAGGATTTAGAAGCTTTCAAAGTGCTGGTGGGAGTCGAATCTTGGATTTCAAGCCCCTCTGTGGGAAAAGTCAAACCCACTGAGAGCTGTAATTTCTGCTCGAGTTGGACCAGGTCTCCTCTGTGTCCTCTTTCCTCTTGCTTCCTTTTTATCTGTCCATGTACCCTGTTTGTTTGAAGCCCCAAGTAAATGTAGAAAAGGTTCATCTCAGTCTGTCCATCCAGTTACGTCTGTTATTCTGCTGCCTGAGTCTGTCTCCACCTGTTGTCTCTGTCCTTTTGTGTCATTGACTTTTTATTTATTTTATTAATTTATTTGGAACCAGCTCTAGCACCTCACTCTCCATGTGCTCCCCTCCCTCTCTCTCTCCCTCTTTCTCTGTCTCTCTCTCTGTCTCTCTCTCTTGCGCTCTCTCTCTTTCTTCTCTCTCTCACCCTCTCATGGGAATACGTACGTCCAGCAACATTTCCCAAGTCCAGAAGTCTCAAACTGCAAATTAGAGAAACTTCTGTAATTTAAAAAAAAAAAAGAAAGAAAGAAAAATGTTAGAGAATATAAGCATGTATAGTACTGTATAGTAAAAAATAATTCATTCTGATCCTCTATTTTGAATAGTGTAAGTATTGGATTAGTCTTATACATCCTTGTCCTTAAGGAAACATCCCCTAAGGATATTTTGACACAAATATCTCAATGAATAGCCCAAATTCAGCCAAAAGAAAAAAATCAAGGTTACCAAGAACTGGAGAGTTGGACAGGTTATGAAAAGACCATTGTCCACAATCTGGCTACGCCAGAATTCTTCCTAAATGCCCTGCCCCCTCTTGTCTGTTTGCTTTCCATGCCATCCTCACTCATCCTGAGTTTCATGTGTGGCTTTGACAGCCCTAAGTTCTTAATTGTTCCCATTGTACAGTACGTAGAATAGAGTATTTCCTGTCTTTTTTTGTTGTTGTTGTTTTGTAAGTAAACCCTTGTTTTATATCCATGGCCAGTTGAGTTAAAATCAGCTACCGATGTTGTTTTTGCAAAAGCGATGCAAAAAAAAATGCGTTTCGGCTTCTGGTCTTGACTGCAATGTGACAACGCTCCTGTTACATTCAGTCCGACTGGCCAGAGACAAAAACGAAACTTTGTCAGCATTGAAGTGGGTTTCCCTCCCCCTCTCTCCTCGCTCTCCTTCCTCTTCTTTCTCTTCTCTGTTCTCTTGTGCGCGTTCTCTATCTCTTCTGCCTTTCTGTTCTTCTTCTCCTCTTCCTCCTCCTCAGTCGTCTTTGTCTGGGCATGCTAGCAACCTTTGAGTTACATTACTCTATGCATTTTTATCCCAGATCTCTATTTGGTTTGGTTTTTTCCCACATTACTGTTGAGTTCTTCTCTTTCCCCGTTTCCTGCATGATGTCTGTGAAAATGATAGCTGCATCTATCAATGGAACCGTGTCAAATCTCAAAGAGGCTTTGTCCAGTTGATCTACCCTTGATCACAAAAATCTGATTAAGGTTTCTCATCTTTACTCCCTAGTTAATGGACTAGTTTACACATACATGAAGTCCCATATGTGTATTTTTCAAGTATTTTTTTTTCCTTTTTGATCCAGTTTCTATCCAGTAGGAGATTCTTTCAAGAGCCACTTCCTGCTCAGCTGCACATGATGTAGAGCACTGAAAGTCTTTCAGCACTCTACCATTTTTTTCATACTCATTTTCGACTCATAGTACTTCACTTTGCTTGTACTTTAAACACAGAGTTTCAGGTTAAAAGATGAGAAATTAATAATAGATTTTTGTGTAATTAATTGTGTTGTGATGGGTCAAATATTAGTCAATGGAACCTTGTTGCCATGAATTTGTTGCTTTAATGTCAATCTATATTGTTGGTGAAGCAGTTTTGTTAGTTTAGTTACATTATCCTTATTTTGAGTTACACAATTTTAGAGTTTGTTCTCTCTTTCTTATGATTTATCGTCCTCTCTTTAGACAACGTCTGTGTTCTAAAGAAGGACTCATTTTCATCGCCCTGTCTTGTCACCTCTCTTTCTTTCTTTCTCTCTGTCTGTCTTTTTCTTGTTTTCCATCCTTCTCTGGGTGTTTGCAGTCCGGCGTGTGCCCCCTCGTTTCTCCATCCTGCCCACCAATCACGAGATCATGCCAGGCGGCAGCATCAACATCACCTGCGTGGCAGTGGGCTCGCCCATGCCTTATGTCAAGTGGATGCTTAACTCTGAGGACTTGACACCGGAGGATGACATGCCAGTCGGACGAAACGTTCTGGAACTGAACAGCGTGCATGAGTCAGCCAATTACACCTGCGTGGCCATGAGCAGTCTGGGCATCATCGAGGCTGTATCGCAAGTCATTGTTAAATGTAAGAGGGGACTTGCTTGTAACTCGAATTGCTGAAGCTTTTGGAGCACTTAAATACTTAAAAGAAAGAAAATATATTTATTTTACAATAGGCATAACCTATGCCATTCTAACGTTGTGTAACTTTGATGGCTTATGTCATTTGTGTACTGTACTATTTTTCCAGGAATTCTTTAGATTTTTAGATTACTTGGGATTTGTGTAATCATTTTTTGCATAAATTGCCTGTTGGTAAATTAGAATTTTTCTGTGTACCTTCTGGCAGCCCTGCCCAAGCCTCCAGGTACACCAGTTGTTACTGAAACTACAGCCACCAGCATCACCATTACATGGGACAGTGGCAACCCTGAGCCTGTTTCCTATTATGTTATTCAGTATCGTGCCAAAATCCCAGACAGCAAGTTTGAGACCATGGACTCCATCACCACCACTCGCTATAGTATCGGTGGACTCTCGCCTAACACTGAGTATGAGATCCGGGTCTCAGCCGTGAACACGATTGGCCAGGGTCCAGCCAGTGAGCCAGTGGAAGCCAGAACAGGGGAGCAGGCTCCTGCCAGTCCTCCACGGAACATCCAGGCCAGGATCATCTCCCACAGCACTGTGATGGTGCGCTGGGAAGAGCCAGAGGAGCCCAATGGCCAAATCAAAGGCTATCGTGTTTATTACACCATGGATCCTTCTCAGCCAATGAGCATGTGGCAGATCCACAATGTGCAAGACAGCATGATCACGACTATTCAGAACCTTGTAGCCTCCGAGACCTACACGATCCGTGTGCTGGCTTTTACTTCAGTAGGCGACGGACCATTTTCTGATTCTATTCATGTCAAAGTGCTGCAAGGAGGTCTGTTGAGTACTCAGATTCTTGTTTTTTTTAATGATAGCTTAAAGTTTGTTTTATAAGCTTTATTTTTAAGCATGAGTGTTCTGCACATGCTGCTGTGTTGTTGTATGGCCTTTGTATCATGCTGTCACTCTGAATTGTCTCTTAGTTCCTGGACAGCCATCCAAGTTTCAGATTGGCGAGGTGTCGGACACCAGCATCGAGCTGACCTGGGAACCAGCATTCGACAAAGAGGGGATCATTAGCTATGAGCTTCGTTATAAAGAAGGCAGTCAAGGGAGCCAGGTGCATTAGATTGTAGCATTTATATCAAATATGTAAGGAACAATGCACTGGGAAATGTGCTGTTGTAGGAAAATGATGAACAACTTGGTGGTGTGACATGGCCTGAGTTACAGTCATCACCGAAACTTATTTTCCAATAACAGCACAACACAGCATTTTATTCCTCTTGTACCACTTAGACCCCTTACATATTCCTCTTTTTGTCCATTATATTTTATAAAATTGAGCAAAACAAGTTTCTGTTATTACTTACATAAAATCTGTTCATGTGACATAACCGTCTCTGTGTGAGTAGTTACGATAAACCAATAGCGCATTAGGATGAGTGCATTAATGTGTTTTGCAGCTTCTGTCAGGGCTGCTGTTATGAATAGAAACAAAAACTTTCTAACAAACCAGAATTGAGAATTCAACAGTGCTGTGGATAACCTTTTTGTTAAACCTCATAGTGTTTTATTTTGATCCTTGTATTAATTCCAACATTGTCTTCATACTGACAACTGAAAAAATGTTACAGGAGAGCTGTTCATTTTCTATGTAAGTTTCAGACCTGGAGGTCTGATTGACCACATTATTGCACACATTTCCTCAGTTTAATGTTAATCAGTAATCTTGTGAAACACATTGATGCAAAAATGAAAAAAAAAAAACACCAAAAACTACATTCTCACTAGCAAGCAACAGAGTGTAACTATTTATTTTCTCTATGTGTACATGAGGGGGCACAATTTCAGTAACAAGTGGTATGTGAATTGAGATTTTCTCAATTCTATGCAAATTAGGTATGACACAGTATAGTGACAAATCCAAACAACTGCCTCGTTCTACATACAATTAGTTAACATTTTTCTGTTTGACATGCAATAATGAAGGAAAAAACTGAAATTTTTTTTTCATTTTACTCTGGCATATGTACTTGTGCACAGGGAAATTATGAAGAAAAATAACACTCAGAAAATCATTGGTGCCTCTGATGAGTGCACACGGTTTGTTAATCTGTCAACAAAGTTTTTACAAAGCCTCGCATGCAAGACATAAATCAAACTTAAGTACATATTAAACAGTAATGGTGTGTAATAATTATATATTGGGTTGTAGGCTTTGCATTTTGTCTACTGCCCTGACCACACCCACAAGTAGTAGTAGTACACTCTTGAGGCAAACTATATACTGTACCACTCACTAGAGTGACCGTTGTGTAACTGTTACTTATTAGTGTGAATGCAGGTTTATGGACAAAGCCCACTACAAATTGGACAAAGTTTTATTTAACACATGATTCAATTTCACATTTCATTTACTCTTCCCCAATAAATAGGTAACAAAATCATTCAGCCCGACCTCGTCCTATGTGGTGGAGGGTCTGCGACCGAACACAGAGTATTTCTTTACCCTGGCGGCTGTTTCCAACAAAGGCATTGGTGCCTTCACCAACGAAATCTCTCAGAAGACATCCCAAGCCAGTATGTACAGCTTTTATTTTCTTGCTACCTTTGCCCATATGTTCTTTTGACTGTGAAATATTTTTGGCCATGATAATTCCAAACATTATATGTGACCAGACAAAACAACTCTGTTTGCAAACAGGGTGTGTATCCCTCTCTAAAGTCCCCAAATTCAGGGCATTGTAAATGTCAAGATTAAAAGTGTGTGCGTGCGTGCGTGAGTGTCAGCGTAAGCGTGTGCTTGTGGTGTATGAGTGTGTGAGTCTCCTGTATGGCCATCTGAAGTGGCAGTGATTTAGGGACATGCTTTGCCTAGCTCTTTAAATATGTAAGAGGTATTATTCTATCCTGATGATGGGTCTTCATTGGCTCACAGAAAGAATCGCTCAGGTTTCTGCTACAGTACTGCATGTGTTTACATGTTTGATGCTTTGGAATAACAGTATGTCTAATGCATTGTAATTAAATGTTTTCCACACAACATTGATTGTTTAATGAGAATGTAATTACTAATTATTTTTCCCCCAATAATAACAAGCTGACTTTTGATGCCTTTCTCTTCAGTCCTTTCACTAGGCTTGTGCAATATTAATTGTTATTTAAAAGAAACCTTGATTTAATGGTTTAATCGTCCAGGACCGATCTACTATAAGACACAAACAAATAAAACTGAAAAATACATCTAGTGGCACTGAGCATCATTCATTTTCCATGTAAATTACATGGATGTGACCGATGCAGCACATTGCTGTAGTTCAGCCATTAATGGCTGACATGCTGGGTGTGTGACCTAGGGTTTATGAATCATTGCCGAAGGGTAAAGTGTCTTATTATATACATCAGAAACCTTTTAGCATTTTGGGTGATTCCACAGAGTTCTAGTTTTAGTATCTTTCATGATGTTCTGTTATCAATTTGGAACATCATTCAGATGATGTGATCGACCTTTTTCATCGATTTAAATCCAGAAAATTGGCAATTTAAAGCATGACACTTGATTTTTATACAATTATAGTCCACTACTGATGGTTTTGTAGCAAGGTGATTGAAAAAATATTTTAAAAAGCTATTTAATAATAAATGCAATGTTAAGAAGACGTTTTAATTGAGAGTAATATCGTGTGCCATTTGGACCATTTAAAAAGAGTAAATACAAGAGTTGGATAAGTTAGTAAAATATTATTTAATTGAAGTAAATGAAACTGGATTTTGAGGCAGAAATCGATCCTCTAGGAACTATCAATGTTATATTGCACAAACCTAGTTTTTATATATTTTTATAAGCAACATGTAGGTGGAGACTCATGAACTAGAGGACAATTATTAGAACTGATCATTTAGTTTAATGGATTATTGTGCCTTCTTGCGAGGGTGGTGCCGCCGGCTGTTCCTGCACAGTCCCTTCCTGTTTTTCTCTGCTGCTGTTTATATTTTTCAGTTTTCCTAAATGTGAAATGAAAAAATCAATATGGTCACCTGTTTTCTTCCCCCATCTTTTCATTCACCAACAGCTTTTCTCGCTTGCAACCTAAATGCACAAAATGTCATTGACTCCAGTGTGTGCCATGGCTTTCCGCTGTGTCTGCTCCCTCTTGCTGAGTCGGACTGAAGGCCTCGCTGTTGGCGGCCACCGAAGCCCTGCTGCTAGGCGGCGTGTATGTCAGGAAGACCAGTGAATTATTCAAAACCCCCAGCTAAAAATACACACCCAACTCCTGACTTCATGATTTGGAGTAGTGATCAACTATTTAGTTTTTGTCACACATCTTTAGTATGGTCCAAGACGGTCTCTTTATGGTGTTTGGATTCCTATGGTTTCAGAGTTGTCAGACTGAATTAGCCAAAATTTAAAACAAAAATGATTTCAGCAAAAGAAAGCCATGGCAGCAGGAGCCATCAGTGTTTAAAACATCTTCTGTTTCCACTAGTGGAATGTGTGTGGTGAAGCAAAAAGCCACAGCAGATACACACACAAGCTTGGAAGTTAGAGAACACAGGCAGCATGCAGCATTCCTCACTTGCCTGACGGTGGTACTGTAGGGATGCTGTTAACACTTCCCATTCCTGAGCACTGGCCCAGCCTGTCCAGGCTTGACTAACCTGTGTATGTCCACCTTCCCCATCTCAATATGTGTCTGTGCTTTGGTGGGTTTTTTTGTTAGGTTTTTGTTTGTCTGTTTGTTTTTGTTTTTATGTGGTCTTAATATATCTTCACAACATGTGTGTGTGTGTGATATATGTGTGTATAAATTTATATGTTTCATATATTTGTTTCCCGTTATAATGAAACCAAAGCTTCCATTTGTATGGCTCAGTGTCATTTGGGTTTCTTTATTTTTTTCAGAGTCAGTTAAAGAGACTTTGGAGAAATTTTAGTTTGCTTTTTTTTTCTTTTTTCTTCTTTTTTGTTGTTGTTGTTCCAGTGTATGATTTTTTTATGAGACACATATGGTTCACTTCACAAGAGAAGACAGCTTTCAGTGAGTTCCCTTACCCACAACTGGGTTTTCTTTTCCCTTTTTGCCACAACAGTCAGCAACTTCAGACCCATACAACTCAACTCAACTCTGTCCCAGCAGCACATCATGTAGCATTCTCAAAAAAAAAAAAAAAAATCCATTAAACTAAAGATGAGAGTAAGTATCCCTGGGGGACAGTTTTAGCCTTCTGCTTGGGACTGTGGAGCTATGGAGGCCCCCATTCTGGCCTATGACACCTTTCATGGCCTTTGCAGATGGACGATTTGGCTCTCAGAGAGCCTTCACTCAAGCAGAAAAACAAAATAAAAAGATGTCGTCACTGTGTGAGAGGTCAGGAAGGTGACAGTCAGTCCTGTACAAAACATCATCCAAAACACACAAAAACAAATCATTCTAGTGTGAGTTTCTCAGAGGTAAGTGCTCGCTGTTTGGAAAAAGTCCACTCTGTCGCTGCACTTCATGTCCTTGTCAATGTTTACATATTACTAGCCTAAAACTAGCTCATTTATTGTAGAATCCAGTGATCGATGGCACAATTTTGCATCTTTCAGTTTCAGAATTTTGACCATGGTTGTATTTTTGTTGCATCTTCTGCATACAAAATGTGTCACCAGGAGGGTATTATGCCAGTGTACAAACCTTCAAATTAATCTTCAGAGACTGTTGTATGCGGCATCTGGAGATGCTTACAATTCTTTGTCCTTTTAAGCTACTTCAGTTTTGTCTGTCTCAAGTCTAAACAGTCCCTGTAGGACCACATAGCTTGTTTATTGTCTGATAGATGACCCGCACTTCTGTAGTTGGACATGTGACCTGTCTTCCATAAATCACTACATTAAAAGCTCGATAGCAAGAAACGCATGCCTGAGGGAAATTGCTTGTCCCTACACATGCTTCCGGTTGTCCACGTGTCACACGCATGGATGGAGCTCCTACTGCTCTACCATTTTTCTCACAATGGTTCCGATTACAATTTAGATGGAACAGGCTAGTCCTGACAGAGGTTGCCTGCAGTTCTGTGTGCAGCTCGTGACAAAGCTTTCCTGCTTCACCGTTAATGGAGCGAAGAACCACAGGAATAAGGAGAGGTTGTCTTTCTTGGGCGCAGCCTTGCTTAACGCAAAAAAAACTATCGGCTGTGGCTGCTGAGAGATAACCCAGAGAGATAGAAGAGTCATCTTTTATCTTTCTCATCCTTTATGTCATTCTCTCCGTCTGCTAGATATAGTTCCAATTACCTTGGTGCAGCCCTGCAGCCGCTATCATTAAACACACAATGCATTAGAACACTTACCTCACCCATCGCCATAATGAGACGACGCCTTGATTACTAGTACTGTACATGCTCAAGACAAAATGGCCATTAAGGTTAAAGCTTAGTATTCATGCAAAGCTCATTTACAAGTCAAAGCGGCAGCGTGGATTTCTTCCGAAACACGAGGAAGCAGGGTAAAACTTGTATATTGTGTATCTTTTTTCCTCTGTGGTGCAGTGTACAGTTTAAAGACTATCAAGTTGGAGTACAGTGTATATCTGGAGGCCATCGTTGTATGCTGTTGTGAGTCTGCAGTAACGAAGCAAAGCCCCCACTGACAGGCAAAGAGTACTTTTTCACCCCCATACATCCCCCAAACCAAATTATTTAACACTTATCACCAGAATAGTCTGGGTCTAATGTTATTCAGATACACCTTAAAGACAGGGGGATGTGAAGGCATAGCTGGGGGTCAGAGAGATAGACACTTCTGAGCCGGTCAGAAGGGCATCCAGAGCGTTGGCCTTCGAGAAGAATGTTCAGATCGTGGCATTCACTTCAGACGTGCTGATGGAGGGCCCACATACTGAGATCCAGAGACCCTGCTCCTTATAATCACCCTGACACCTCTGCATTTGCAGGGATAGATACAGATAATTGGCAAAAGACATGAATCCCAGTTCATTTCATTTCAATTCCATCAGCTACAGGGTATCGTGCAGGGTTACATGTACACCTATAAATTATAACACCAAGCTGCCAGGGGCCATCACAGTGCCATCACTCAAATCATAAAAGTAGATCTTTCATTTTTATTCAAACAAACAGTTTAGCTTCCCACTTAACTTAATTGCAGAAGGTTTGCAAATGTATTGGAATAATTCAATTAGCCTGTCTATTTGACACAATCTATTAAATAAATGAACAAATGTTTTTATTAATAAAGACATTAATACCTCAAATCCTGCAAAAATACATACAATTAGCGGCGATTATGTAATAGAATAAGAATTATAAGAATAATGTTTTAGTTGCATGAAGTGCATGTGGGTTCAGGAGTTAAATAAACCATGGATGAGGAAAAGTGGGACTCCAGTCATATGGGAAAGTGAATCATGATCCCATTTCTGTCACCAATAAGCACAAAGATTATTTTGTTCAGTATCTACAAGGCGACTAAAAGTATAACATGAGATCTTATATCACATATTTCTCACAGTACAAGAAACAATGCAGTTGCACAGGGTTAACTAATTTGTGGTAAATAGCCTTCTGAACTGAGTTTCTTATGTAGCATATAGCATTAAAAGAAGAAGTGCAATAAATAACATAAACAACCTTAAATTCACTTTTAACCCACCTTTGTCTATCGCGTGAACTTATCCATGAGCACATACAATAGCGAATAACAGTGTAGGGAAAAAGGATGTTAACCTTGACATTTAGATCAGCGAGGGATTCTTTCTGTCGGGATTCTTTCTGTCAGACAGGGTTTGAAGGATCGAGATATAGATGAGGGTGGGACTAGAAAAACAAAAAGCCAGGGCCCCTCTTGCTCTCTGTCTCTCAGCTATGTGGATCTTCAACCTAGTATAAGCAGTGTAGAGTACTGTACAGTCCTAGCTAAAGCACTGGGACAATTCTCCCCCTCTGAGCACCACAGATCAATCCAAAGCCCAAATCTTTAAATCTAAAGTCTGGACATGCCTCAAATATATCGTAAATCAATCCGGCTGCGGTCTCCTGTGCAATGATCCGCCATTTGGCTGAGAGGTTTTGTAAAGAAGGGGAGAGTTGATACCTGCCAGCTCAGGGAATATTACTTCCTTGTAGTTGGGTGCTTGTGGTAAGAAAGTCTTTTTTTAAAAAAGTGTGTTTGATGGAATCCAGGTACGTATGATGTAAAGGAAAAAAACGTTGCTGATTTATTTATTTATTTATTTATTTATTTTTTGATGGTCTTATTTTTCAGTTTGAAGCCCAGCAGCTTTTCATGTATCTTATGAGTTAACATTATGGATCATAGTATTTTTATTTTATTTTCAGTCATTTATTTTGCAGAGGAATTTGTTTTCCTAACTCCCTAGTTATATTTGAATTAATTTAAGCTTTTTTTTGCAGAAGGTGTATGTTTGAAAGTCATATCATGCTGTTTCTTGATTTGTTTTCTGCAAAATGACCATATCATTTGTTTGTCCTTTGATTTGAACATCTTTTTTCACAAACGGAAATAACTGTCACTTCGATAATAAGCGTTTTTTTGTTTTTTGTTTTCTGGCAGAAACAACAGCACATAGCCTTAGCAAATTAACCGCCACTGGAGGTGGGCTGATGAGGTTAGAGCCCAATATCTCTGGTCTCTCAGAGATCACAGGCTGTGTGACTTAATAAGATTACCACAGAGTTATCATATCGATTCAGATCCTCATACACAGACTTTGCAATATACACCACAAACAGCACATGTTCCTTCAGACACTGATAAACAAGGACATAATTTTCCTTAGGGCTTGATAAGATCTCGCCTTTTATTAAGTGATCACAGTCTATTATAAAAGGTAACCACTAGGGATGCATCAATACCAATATTGGTATCAGATACTCGTTCTATTTA
The DNA here is from genome assembly GCF_022655615.1 of Tachysurus fulvidraco. Classification (NCBI taxonomy): domain Eukaryota; kingdom Metazoa; phylum Chordata; class Actinopteri; order Siluriformes; family Bagridae; genus Tachysurus; species Tachysurus fulvidraco. Next base: position 30,811,347 of record NC_062519.1, read on the forward strand.
CTCGGACTCATCAAAATGAAGGCTTAGTGTCAGCTCAGGATATTGTCCACGATCAGCCACTACCAGTGTTTAATAATAAACAATAAAAACGGATTTTACTGCCAGAAAATCAGGAAAAAGTTACTCTCACCTGGTTGCATAAGTGTGCGGACCCTCTTATAATTGGGAATGTAGCTGTGTTCAGAATGAACCACATCACTCTTAATCTCATGTTCAAATAATCATACAGTAATAATCACACAGCTGCCATCAATTCTTTTACTATTGATTGAATTAGAATTGAAAGATCAGCTGTTTCTGTAGCATTTTCTTCACATCTTGTTTGTTTTATTCGACCACTGAAGAAGAGTTTACAAAGCAAGCATGCTATCTTGCTCGTTGAAATTTCAAGAGACTGTATTGATTAGCACAATAAAGGACATCATCAACAAAAAGGAAATGCAGCATCACAATGACATCACTAAGAGCAGGATGTCTCTCCAAAATGTATAAAAAGATAGAAGCTGACCAGGGAGGGTACCATGAGACCTTCAGCAACATTAAAGGAGCTTCAGGAATATCTGACAAGTACCGATTACTCTCTGGCTAGACTTTAACAATAAAAAAAAACCATCAAAGCTCAACTAAATCACCACAAACCATGTGGCAAAATGCATTATGCTCTGATGAGACCAATTCCAAAAGGTATAATAATTGTCTAATTCCAAAAGATGGGTTTGATGCAAAAATGCACATCATACCCACAGTGCAGCATGGTGGTGGCAGCATCATGCTTAGGACTGCCAGATCTTGGACTTTTCAAGCTGGAGGGAATGGGTTTTAGTGCAAAACCTTCCGGTGTCTCCTAGTAAACTAAAGATGAAAAGGAATGTCACCTCTCAGCACCACAATTACACAAAGTATACATCCAAATCCACAAAGGAATGGATTTGCCAAAAGACCATCACTTTTTTGGGAGATACTCTGTTGGATAACCTGCAGCAGACTGCGAACAGGAGGTGCTCTTAAATCTGATGGATCTAAAATGTTTTTGCAAGAAATGCTGGTAGACTGAGAGGTCTAATACAATCAAAAGGTGCTGGTACTCAATAAAGTATTAGTTTAGGGGTGTGCACACTAATGCAACAGATTTAAATTTAGTTTTTCCTTTTTTCCCTATAAAATATTTTTAAATTCTGTTTTAAAATTGTATTCTATCAGTGTCGGCTTTACCCATTACGCAGCACCTCATTTGTGAGGTGGTAACCATTTCTGGTAAAATTTTAGCCCGGTGGTCTAGTCAACCTTTTAAAACATGCCCGGTTTCATCTTTCATTATTATGCATGTCATGTTACATTCCTCTTCTGTTCCCATTTGCATTTGCCCTTTGAATCAGTTGATTCTTCCTCTTTTTTTGCCTTATGTTTGGTACTGTCGTGGCTTGTTTTTTCAGTTTGGTTTGTTCCCTTTTATCATTTTCTTTTTCTCTTTCCCATCTTTTCGTTTTTCCCCCCTCCCTCCCTCCTTACCCTCCCTCCCTGCCTGCGCAGAGCCATCCGCCCCCCCTCAGGAGGTTAAATGCTCCAGCCCTAGCTCCACATCTCTGCTGGTAAGTTGGCGCCCCCCGCGTTCAGAGAGCCAGAATGGCCTGCTGGTCGGGTACATAGTGCGCTATGCAGTGGCGGGGGGCGGAGCTGGGCTCGGGGTCGGAGCTGAGACCATGGAAGAGCTGCAGGCACCAGCCACCTCCACCGAGATAATGCTGCAGCGACTGGAGAAGTGGATGTCATACCGTGTGAGCGTGGCTGCAGCCACCGCTGTGGGTCCGGGTCCAGAGAGTACCACACTAATGTGCCGCACTGACGAGGACGGTACGAACCACACATCATCATTACCTAACTTTTATGCTGGGTTGCTAATTTATAGAAATGGGTGGTTCTAATAATATCAAATAGGCACCCCGCCCTGGCACTTATGTAATTGAATGGTATACAGTAGCCTTATCTAGTTTGTGCTTACAGTAATAAAGTCTAATTAGAGGCAGTTTGAATTCCCTCAAAACTACAACAGGCTGTAACAGCTCTTCTCAAGTCAGTTAGTGGAACAATGGGTTCCAAGCAAAAACACTGCTTTTACCCACTCTCCTTTTATTTCTCCCTATTTCTTGGAGTCACCAAAGCAGACTGCCAACTTATGAGCTCTGAAATGATCTTCAGCCAGCTGCCGGTTGTAAGAAATTGTGCCTGACATCCCTGGCGACAGCAGTGCTCCAGGCTGAGTGACAGCTGGAGTTCAGGGGACAAGCTGCTAATCGATACACAATGCCCAGCAGTCACCCACCCCCGACCCCCCCAACAGCCACCCCCTGCCTGGAGCACACATGCACAGGCTCAGTGATGGATATGGAAGTGTGTGTGTTAGAGAGTCTGAACCGGGGTTTGCAGCATGGATACAGGAACTCAGGCAGGCCAGATAGGGAACACTGGGCCCCCTAGGGTTCATTTATTTTTATGTTTAAGGATCTAGGAGTGAGACACTTTAAAGAATAAATACATGCATTTGAAGCAATCTGCTACATACTGGGGTAGAAAACATGGCAGAACAATCATATCACATTAAGTATATTTTTAAAACTATTTTTTAAAAAGGGGAAATTAAAAACAGCTGGTGAAAATTCAGTTTTGAAATTTAATCAGTTATATTTCACTGCGAGTAACAGAAGAATTATATTGTGTTTTGTTACATCATAATATGAATATTATACTAATATTATAATTTCACCATTACCACATATATATCACCATCTTACCTTCCTCCATGTCCCCCAAAGTAAATACAAAATGCGTGTTTTATCGAAAGTGTCGAGAACCTTTCCGCTCTTGAGAACGATACACAATAAAGGAACCATTTAAACGGCAAGGCTTCATATAAACAGATTTTTCATTAGCTTTTGGATCCGAGGCTGCAGGGCGACAGGAGGCAGACAGTAGATTGTTCAGCAGGGAGCAGAGAACAGCGATAAAGCAGGAGCAGCTTGAGTATGAGTAAAGGCAAGAGATTTGATTTCAAAGTCCCTTAAGTCCGTAAGTGCATTTGAGACTTGTATCACCTAATCGGATGGAAGTTGCGCTGAAGGCAGCAGGAAAGCATTTCAGCAAGACAGCGGTGTCAGTAGCCTGTAGCTGGATGACTCCATCATAATAACAGCAGTCAGTAAAAAAACAATAGCATATAGAATTGATCTGTTTTGTCTGTGCCTTGAGGCAGCTTCTCTGCCTTTGTCTTTTTGTTTGCTAAGGGATTGTGCTGCTATGGTGCACATAACAATATGCATAACATTTAACAGGATTAACTCACATAGAAACAGGATTTTAAAGGATTCTAACTCATATCAAACTTGGATTGTAATCAGGAGTCTAAATCAAATTAGACCAAGATTTAAACTCAAACAAAGCTAAGATACTTGCTCCAACTCAAATCCAAGATTTTAACTCAAATATAACAAAGGTTTTTTCTCAAACCCAGGATTGTAACTGGGTTTCAAACTCAGATTTAACCAGGATTCTAATTTAAATGTAAACAGTATTCAAACTCAATTAAAACAGAATTCTAAGTGAAATAAAACTGATATTTAACTCAATAAAACCAGGATTCTAACTCCGTCTGATTTTCCCATAGTTCCCAGTGCACCTCCACGACGGGTGGAGGTGGAGGTGATTAACTCCACTGCACTAAAGGTGATGTGGCGCTCGTTGTTGCCCGGGCGACAGCACGGCCAGATCCGTGGTTACCAGGTTCACTATGTACGGGTAGAGAATGGCGAAGCACGTGGGCTCCCGCTCATCAAGGATGTAATGTTGGCTGATGCCCAGGTATACACTCCTTACACACTCTTCACACTGCTTAAACACTCCACCCACTTCTCACATTCCTCACACACTCCTCGCACACACCTTCTTTTAAAATGCTTCACTCAATTTGAGTTAAAGTGAATCAACTCTTAAAACTCATCTAAAAGATAAGAAAATATACAGGACAGACAAGCTCAGCTGTACAATAACATGCAGGATAGCTTAAAGTGTGTGACAGAAAACAGGTATGTGTGAATGCAGCCGTTCAACTAAAAACATGCATATCTCAAAATGTTACAAATCCAAAACCTTTGGTGTTTTACATTTGTTTAGTTTTGTACTGTTAAATACAAATATGAACAAAAGCATGTTGCAGGTGTATCTTCCATCCACTTTCTTTCTTGGAAGATCACCAGTAACAGGCTCCATAAATATGGTGGGAGAATTTTATTGTACATTTGTAATGTTAATGACAAAAAGCTCCATTTCTGACTGTTACAAACTGCTGACACTGGAGACTCCTTCCCTAAATGTTACAATAAATAACACATTTTTTTTTTACAAATTTAAGATTTGTATTTAATGAATAGGTTCTGTTTATTATTAGGCTTTGATTATGTAAAGTATCTGCCATACAAGCCTATGAGTTGTTGCTATAGAAACAATAGCATATTAGAATGTGAATTAGAGCACTGCTGTTCTAAAGTGTCCTTGAAGTGACTGCCGATTGCACAAACTAAAAAAGTGAATTGCAGACACCAAGAACATCTTAGCTAATCAAAAAAGAGAGAATTTTCATTTTTGGTCAAACTATTCCTGGAGAATTTCTCTGGGATGCCCACTCACATACTCTTCAAAAGCAGCATTGAGAAAGTTCTCTCCAAGATCCAGGCATGTGTTAATGGAACTGAACATCCGTAAGTGACTATAAATTAATGCACGCTTTATGGCTAATTCAAATCTGTAGTAGACTCACAGATGGGAAAAATCCAGTTGATGGAAATATACACAGAATGGACATGCAGAGTGCAGAATCCTTGAACAGAGCAAATTATTGGCTGCTCTTATCTGTTAACTTTCCCCCCCTCTCCCTTTACATCACGACCTACTTTTCAAGCGTGTTTCGGAGTGCTCTCCGCTTCAGTGCCACTCTCTTCCTCTCTGTTCATGCCTCTCTCTCTCTCTCTCTCTCTCTCTCGCTCTCTCTCTCTCTCTCTTACTCACTTTCTCTGTATGTCTCCTTTTCTCTTTCTGAAATTGCTTTCCCATGCTCTCTGCTCTGGGTGGGGGGAATCAGTGGGAAACGGACGATACAGCTGAATACGTGAGTAAAGAAAGAGAAGCAGAGCATTCTGCGTGGTCGTGGAGCTCATGGTATTGCATCAGTCCCTACCGAGGGTCACTCTCAGCTGAGATGGAATCTGATTCGGATTTGATCTGAGAGTGGTGTGTCAAGCAGCGGTGTCAGTCAGAACACTCCACTGATGATGCACAGAGGGGGTGATGCAACATCAAGAGCTCATTAATGTCTGTGTTTGTGTGTGTGTGTGTGTGTGTGTGTGTGTGTGTGTGTGTGTGTGTGTGTGTGTGTGTGTGTGTGTGTGTGTGTGTGTGTGTTGTTTTGCAGTGCAGCTCTGAAGTGTGTGAATATGAATATTGTGTCACACTGAGCTCAGGAGATATAAACAATAATCTCTTGACCCACTAGAAGTCCTTTTTTTTGTTTTTTGTTTGTGTGTTTTTTGTGCTTTTGGATGCAGCAGTAACTCAACACTCACACATTTGCATGATTTACATCTGTTGTTTGTTCTGGATGTAGTTGGACCCACTCTTGGCCATCTTTCTGTTTTCCCCACATGTGCCCAGAGTTCATTTCTGCCTCTCTCCTCATCTGTGTTGAAAGGACACAGAATTCTATAGCCATTATATAGATTATGGACCCTGATGAAAGGAAGTGTGCATTGCTCAGTGCTCGCAGACCAGAAGTGCCCTCACACATAAACTTGTGCACACTCGCTTCTCTGTTCCATGCTCAAACATGTCACACCAAAGCAAATCATGATACTTTGCACTTTTCTTGTACCGCATTGCTTTGTAACTAAGTAAAACAATGTGCATACAGTCAAGTCGTGCATGCAACTCCAATTCTGTTGATTTTCTGCCTCTAAAGCTGCAGAGAAAGGAAACAACCTTCTCATTACTAGAGTTCAATGTTTTATTAATTCTTATTTATACTTATAGGTCAGCGGGTTTTCTGTAAAAAAAAAAAAAAAAAAAAACATGTTAGCATGAAAGCAGGCTTATATTAATCAAAGAATAAAAAGGGAATTATAAAAATTAAATGAGAGAAAAACATTTTTTTAGACTTGGGTATAAGTGACACCCACATGAAAATAACTCAAAGCTTGTGTGCCAGATTAGCAGCCGATCAGCAAGAATTCATTACTCAGCTCAGGCATGTGCTCAGGTTCCTCCAGCATTAATTCTCCTCTGCTGATTTTCTAGAACGTTCACGAGACAGAGACAGCCTAGGAACTTTACTTACAGTATCTGCTTTCTGAGGGACTTGCAATGCCAAAGCATAGCTTTGCATAGCAAAGCATAGTGTTTGGAATGTATTCCCCCATTCCACATCACTGTCATTTCCCAAGTGATGCAGGGATTTTAATTATGTTCTGCAAAAACTAACAAGAAAATGTACGCAGATGTCAGAGTGGGTGAAATGAAAGCTGTGGCAGTGCATACAGTCTTCCCCTCAGACGTGTAGTTTTTTTTTGTTGTTGTTGTTTTTTGTTTTGTTTTTGTTTTTTTAATGACTTACACCCAAAGCACCTACACTCCATTTCTCCTATTTTTTCATGTGTTTGCTACAGGAGATGGTGATCGGGGGCCTGCAGCCAGACACCACCTACTCCATCACTGTGGCAGCCTACACCATCAAAGGCGATGGGGCACGAAGCAAACCCAAACTGGTGGTGACCAAGGGAGCAGGTGAGTGCTAATGCAGTCATCATCATCATCACACACGCACACACACATACACACAAAAGAGAGAGAGCTCCACACACTGCCTGCTGCCACCTCCAGCAGCCAAATGAACCCTGGGGAAAACCAAGAGACACGAACAGAATACATAAGGTCCTGGAGCATGGAGAGAAAGCAGTAATAACACGAGTTGTGTGATCTAGGTATTATCTGTGCTGTGTGAGCTGCTGATTACACCTGTGAGATTTTCTTATTACAGATAACGGAAGAGGGCAAAAAGAAAGTGCAATATAGGTTATTGCAGTTGGGTGTTGGTGGGTAATTTGGAGATGCTTCAGACTACAGCTGTATTTTAAGGTTTTAGAGATGTGGAGTCAGGGCTGGGATAAAGTCAGGACCAGCATGGATCCGATAATCTCGATCCTGAAACAGATGTGTGGCTGATTAGTAACTGAATAACAAACAGCATCACCAGAGATAAGAGGCTCTGTGCGGTTCTGTTTTAGTGAGAAGAGTATCTCTTCTTTTGAGAGGATACAGTGTGCATCTCAATATATGATGCATGAAGGACAAAGAGGCCATGCCTCCATCACTGGTACAAAGAGTCACAGGGGACACACCCTTTTTCACTCTAAGTACAGAGGCCATGACTTCTTTTGCACTCAGACAGACATCCACATGCTGACAGGACAGAAATGCAGACCTTCACTTCATTAGTACTGATAGCCACATAGGCCACGCCTAACTACAGATACATACAGAGGCCATATCAGACTGTCAAACACAGAGGCGACACTTTCAATTCTTAAGAATTGTTAAGCATGAAGGCCATACCTTCTTTTCAGCAGGGTTGACAGAGGCCAGGTCTCCTTTACTACAACTGAGGCAAGGTCTCGTACGGAGTCCACACCTTTATTTTAAATATAAAGAGGTGCCACACCTCCTTCACATCTGCGGTATTATAAACATATATAGTAGTGTGCTGATTGGAGCCTGTGAATCTGTGCACTGTTTGTGCGTTTAGAGCTGAGAGCAGGAGGTCAGGGCAGCATTGCAGGTTGCAGGTCAGAGGTGACTCTCGAACACACAGCAACGGCATGTTTTTGTTGCTAGTGAGACTCAGCTCTGCCGTGATACGTCTAGAGTGTGACAGGTACGCATATCGCAAGTGTCAGTGTGTGACAGCTCCACTGCAGCTGCCCATCAGACTCATCACACACACACATAAACTCAGACTGATATGCCTCAGCCACACACAGGATCTCAAAAAGCACCACTCGTCTTCTATCCCCCTCCCCCCATTCTCATTTCTGAGAGTGTGGAGAAAGAGCTTAAACAAAATAAATAAATATATGAAGCGAAAAAGAGTTGAAGCGGAAAACGGACTTAAGCCCTTCTTGGGTAAAGAGCATCACGGTCTTTCATGTGACAGCAGGGCAGGGCTGCCCGGCCAATGGGAGCTCAGAGGAGGCACTCCAGGCACTTTCATGCTTCATATTGAGGGTATTGTGCTGTCAGACAACTTAAGCCTGCGTCTCGCTTTTTAAATGCTCATGGACTCTCCACGGCCTCCACCTTTAGCCTCCCGTCTGCCAATCAGAGATAGACTTCAGTGCTTCAGATGCATGCTAATCATCCAACTGGGGGCCGAGCTGGGCCCATTGAACAGCGCTCCCTCAGATTTACACTAAAAATGGATTAGTCTAAGGGTCAGAGACAAAAAAAAAGTATTTGCTGTGTGTCAGAACGTATAAGATTTAATGCTAAAACAGTACATGACTTTTGTTGACTCTAACATATAAAAGATTTAAAAATCATAAACATTAAACTTTAAAATTATTTTAAGAGCAATTTACATACGTCTTAGAATATAAAAATAAAAATAACAAACTTGTGACTATAACTCATAGTCACAACAAAAACTTTTCATGTTCAAATGTTACAATGGGGTTTTTATCCATTTACTGTATATTGGTTCATTTCAATCAACTCATATGACTTGTTCTTGTATAAAGCCGTGCAACTCCTTCATATTTCATTTTAAAATGTTCACTGCTCTTTTCACTGTCTTCTCTTTTGAATCATATATGATGTAATAAATGAATCGAGCTGAGAAAACTGATTAGAAAATTGAGTAAACCGAGCTGTCTGAGTTTAATTTGTTTTTCTGCACTGTATTTGTCATGTGCCTGATCAATCGTGATCATGTCACACATGGTACCTTGTTGTTGTTTTTTTAAAGTAGATTGTGAAGTCACCGAGGAGCTTTTTCAATATAAAGATTAGAGTAGTTTACAACACCTTCATCTCTACAGCAAATGTCCCTGTATTGATCTTTTTGATGCTGCATGTTGTCCAAGAGGAATGTCATGACTGTGATTGATGTAGAAGCTGTTATTGATCTGAAAGCATCTGGTTGTTGATTTGAGCGTCGTCTAATACTAAAAACGGCATGTACTGTATGAATTTATTTATCAGACAATCTGATATGATCGGAAATGACGGTCAAGGATCTAAGAATTGAATCCATCCCAAGACACACATACAGTATGTTTCTTTTCGAATGTTTGTTTTAATAGATGAGCAAGATAGTTTCAGCAAACTATTTTCCAGTGCAGTTTAACGTCACATCAATGAGAAATTGAGAACATAAGAGGTGATGATGCTAGTGCAAACTCTGGACTTGAAGTTTCAGAATGCAATGCAGCTTTAAAATGTACATTTACTGCACTTGTCAGACACTATTATCCAGAGCACCTTTCATTTACTGAGCATTTGAGAGTTAAGGACCTTGCTCAGGGGCCCACAATGGCAGCGTGGTGGTCCCGGAATTTGTTTTTCCGATCAGTAGTCCAACACACTAGCTACTGAGCTACCACAACATAGTCAAGACCCAACTCATCCACTGAAGATGACTTTCATTACAAAGATTCAATTGCAGGTTGTTCATCATAGACTTTTCCATCAAGAAAAGCAGTGTCCATAGTTTTCACTGTTTTTAAAATGTGATTAAATGGAAATGTTTGCCCACAGCATGTATCTGGAATTAATATAGTACAGGAAGAAACTGACACGACAGCTTCTGAAGCCCAGCATAACTCACTGTGAAGCTTAGAATTAATTCCTCCATCATCAAAGGGCTTTTTTTTTTCTCCTTTCCCGATCGCTCGTCTGTCCTCCTCCCGGCTCCACTGGAAATGAGAAGGGCAGTTAGAGAGCTGGAAATTAGAGCGCAAGAGAGAGAGGAAATGAAAGTGAAACCCAATCCGTCCTCAATCAGTGGCTGTGTGTCAACAGCAGCCATTAATGCAGGCTGTGATGGGAAACGTGCCTGGGGCCATGGAGTGAGGGATTGAGAGAGGTGTGCGTTGGCCAGCACACTGGGCTGAAGTGGAGTCGACATTTACCGCCTCAATCACGGAGAGACACTGACCCCCGCCATCTTCGTCTTGCACCATATTGCGCCATGTCCCTCATCACCTTCGTCCCTCCCTTTCCCTCTCCCTTCTGAGCCTCTTAGGTTCCTCTCCCTCATCCTTCTGTTGGAACGATTTAACTCGGTGGATTAAGTCTTTATTTAAATGCTTGTTTAAATATAAGCACATTTCTTTTATCCTGTTTGTAATATTTTTGAATGTTTCATACTCATTTATAGTTGCTCTGTTAATGATTACAGATTGTTGTAATGTGTAGTTAGGAGCATGACTAGAGTATATATTCTCAGAAGTTTTTATTTCAGAGACAATACAAACAATCAAACTAATCACAGTCCAAAGTGGGGCTCAAAGCATCATGAAAACTAGGAAGTAGAACTGGAAAATAAATCACAAGGAATAACAAAGATTTGAACTACAAAATTCATGACTAGACTTTGCAACAAGAACAGAAACAACAAGGCGTAAATAACCAAACATGTCCAGAACTAGACAAAGAAAAGTGCACAATCAGATAACACACCAATAATGTGGCAGGTGCAGCATAAAGGCCAGAATACAGAAGAGGAATTTAAATGTTGTTTACTTCTAAACATTAATTACTATTTTGAACCTTTCCGAAGCACCATTTACTCAGAAGGATTTTTTTACAGCAAAAAATTAACATAGACATTTTTCTTGATGGACAATACAGATCAATACAACCTTTAAAAATTAAGATCATATTGTAGCATCATGAATCGAATTTGAATCAATCACAACATAACATGACATGGTAGAATTGCAGTCTCTCAGCTCCATGATCTCCGATTTGACCTTGTTTTCCTGTGTCCATGTGGGTTTCCATTGTTTCTCAAAATGGTGCTACTGGGTTTGAAAGTGTGTGTGCATGGTGCACTGCAATGGATTGGCATCCCATCCACCTTAAACCCAGTGCTATGAATGAATGAATGAATGAATGAATGAAAAAATTTATATGATGTCTGTCAATTCACCTCTTAACCTGTGCAAGTTTGTGAACCTCTGCTATGGGAAACATCGATTTATATGTCTGTTTGTGTTTATGCATTAAAGACTAGTGGATTTTGTTTTAATCATGTATTAAAAAAATGTGTTTGTATTCAGCACTACTAGCACTCGTACATACTCATCTTATTTTACCAACTTGTCAATCAAAGCCCTGTGACTTATAGAGCTATTAGTCTGGAAATCTAAAGGCACATCTCATTAAAGCCCTTTGTCATACTCACTCCATCACCCTGTCGTGTTAATTACTGTTATACAGAGGGACAAATGTGTGTAATTGCTAATTATTATTGCTATTCATGCTGTTATTAGTATGTAAATGTATTACTCTACTGTGTTTTGTGTGTTTTTTTCTAGTGCCAGGCCCTCCCTCCCTCTGGGTTCAACAGGACTCGGAGAGCTCCGCTGTGGTACGGTGGCTCCCTCCAGAGATTCTTCCCCCTGGTCTAGAGCTCCTTGGTTATCGCCTCCAGTTTGGCCGTAAAGATGTTCCGCCATTGGCGACACTGGAGTTTGCGCCATATGAGCGTGAGTTCTCGGTGTCCAGCATGCACCGGGGCGCCACCTACATCTTTAAGATTTCAGCCAAGTCGCGCTCTGGTTTTGGCGAAGAGGCCAAACAGGAGCTGAGCCTTGATGAAGAGGCACCACATGGCTACCCACATCTCAGCACCACTTCTAATATCACCTGCTGCTCAGTGCACTTCTCCTGGCTGCCTCCGGTTCTAGCTGAGCGCAACGGCGCTATCACAGAGTACACACTGGCATACCAGGAAGCGGGCACTGCCAGCATGCCCCTAGAGCTGCGCTTGCCAGCCACTGAACACAGCTTCACATTGAGCAGCCTGAAACCGGACTCTGTTTATGACGTCAAAATTCGCGCACACACCAGCGTAGGTCCCGGGCCCTACAGCCCGACCATCCAGTATCGCACAGTGGCCCTCCTCACAGGTAGGGCTTGCTTTTCTGTCTCTCTTTCTCCGGGAAAAAAAAAATAAAAAATCCAGACAACATCACAACCCCCGCACTGAAAATCCAAGCACCTACACCGTGAATCGATTATACTAACGCAGGGGGGATGTTCACCTCACTAACCCCAATCAAGGTAAAAGTCGAGTCAGTAAGTTAAAAGTCAGTCAGTTTTGAAAGGGAGGAACGCCGAACTTGCGAGGTAAGTGCTGAAAGGTCAGACACGCTTCTCACAGTGCAAGAACACACAGTCACACCCACACCCACCCTCAATTAGCCACACCCCCTCAGGTATGGCCAGGTAGGAGCTGAGAGGAGAGTCATATCTCAGTAGTAGGCAGTGATGATCCAGATTTTTTGTTTCTTTTTACGTCTTTTTTGTTTTGTTTTGTTTTTGTTTTTGTTTTTTAAAGTTCACCCACCTTTTCCCGTCCTATTATGGTTTTGTGGCATGGAAACCCAAGACACACTCCCGACAGCTGTAGGCATGCTGTGATTTGGGCTGTCCTCTTGTCCCTGCCTGACTCAGTGGGACAGTGCCAATCCAGAGGGAACCCAGAAAGGGACAAAGTCTGTCTCTGGGGTTTGTGGGAATTTCTTAGCCACTCTGGTTTGGTAGGGTCTATCTGACCAGGCCAAGTCATATGTCATCCTGTGCTCCATGAGTCTTTGTCCACCAGAAGTGTTCTGTTCTGTTTGTCCTAACACCTTTATTCACCTCCTTCACAGCAATCACCACACACCACGTACTCGTCGGAACCCATCAGGAATAGAGGCTTCCGGTCTCTTTTTCTCACTGTCTCTCTCTCTCTCTCTCTCTCTCTCTCTCTCTCTCTCTCTCTCTCTCTCTCTCTCTCTCTCTCTCTCTCTCTCTTTATTTCTTTGTTTTTCTCTTCAATATCCCTTGTCATCTTGACTAAAGCGGCTGCCTGTGTCTCTTTTTTCCATTCTTATCCACATCCAGATGTTCCTAAAAACTTCACAGTTAAGTTGGTCACCAAGACAACAGTGTTGCTGGCATGGAAGTTTTCTGACAGCCGCTACCCATACCGCTGCATGGTGAGTGAGACGAAACCAGATATTCAAAACAACAGGCTGAAAGTATCACGTTTATATGCATTTATATCTGAATTTCTAGTCTATATCCCATTTTTCCTTACAAGCTGTTGAAAATCATTCATATTTTCACTGCCCATTAAGTTATGAGTATTAAGTATTCTGTGAAAATTCACCACAAAACAAATGAGTTTTTTACCATTAGAGTACACTGCTAAATGCAGTCTCACATCCAGTTTGAGACAGATTACATGCTATTATATAGTTATTCATTATGTGATAAGTGCAACCTGAGGCCTTAGCCATTACATAATAAAAGGCCATGTGGACACAGGATCAGCACTCAGAAACACTCTTTCACTTGAGGTCCTTCACCCCTATCCTTTAGTAAGTCATCTTCATTTCTTCCGGCCACAGATTGAATACCACCGCCAGAAAGTGGACATAGATGCTCGCATGACCAAAGCTCTCATCACCAACCTGAGAGCCAACAGCACTTATGAGTTCCGCATCACATGCCTGGACAGCGGCGAAGGAGGCCCCAGACACCGGCTTGTGGCTCGCACCGCTCCCTCCATCCTCAACAGCAAACCAGAGCTAGACGTGAGGAAAGAACCAGACAACACCGTCACGGTCATCCTCCCTCAACTCGAGACTAGGGACACGATCAAGTGAGTCTCCTTCACATCTTTATCACTCTGAATCACAGGTCGGAAATAAACGTTAACCAGAGGCAGCTACCTTACTTTCCACTACTGTCAGTGTCATATTCAATGGTTTTGCATTTCAGACAGACTCTGGTTTATAGTGGGATAGATCTTGAACTAGTGCACTAGAACACTAGAATTCAGTTAATGAATAGGTAACTAGATCTGCAAGACTAATCTCTTGCAAATGATCCACTTAACTTTGAATTTGGGAAGTTATAGGTCAGAGCATTATGCTAGTTTGCTAATATTAGAGATTATGCATTGACCTTCTCAAAACATAGTAATGGGTTTGTATGTCATTTAAGTAAAGACGTAGTGCCTTATTTCCTGTTAAAAGGGTTGCAGACACCTTCCAGACTAAATAAGTTGAGGGGATGTTTGGTTTAGTTTTCCGGCTCAGAGGTTAGAAGTTATGTCTTTAGGTATAACAGTTGGTCTTGAATTGTGGATTCACAGAGAAATAAATAAAGAAGCTGTCTTTCAGACAGAATCTAGTTTATCTTAGGACAATGCAAATACTACCCAGATAGTTTAGTGCTGGAGTTTTCTTCTGATTGGAACTCTGTTTGGCTGGTTTTGGTTTGCTGACAGTCATTTGAGTTTCTTTGTTCCAAGTCTACTTCACCCTCACTATAACAGTAAAGTTTAATTGTGGCACACAGCCGGATTTGTATTGGAGACAGTCACTGTTCCAGTGCCGGACAGCTCTTACTTGTGGTTTTATATTATTTATTCATGTGACATTTTACCTGTGCTATTTACAGATCTGTCTATGTGGTAGTGGTTCCGCTAAAGAAGGGCAGAGGGCCAAGTAGACACATCAAGAGCCCAGATGAAATGGATCTGGAGGAGGTACACATATTTACATATCCAGAATCAAAAAATGTACATACCAGCATTTAAGATCACATGTTCTGCATTTAGTTACCTAATGTAAGTCTGCAGAAACGTTTTGGTATTACTTGATGGGGGGAAATGCTCTATCGATACATCCAAACCTTATTTCTTGCATTAGTATATCTAATTAGATATTTAAAAAAATCCTAAAAAACAATACTAACAATAAAAAAATTAAAGTGTCCTAAATATTTCTATTTATATATTTACCAGTTCCCTACCAACACATATTGGAGTCTCAGGTGACATTTTATTGCTTATAAAAATTTGATCAAAAATCAAACCTGAAGCAATTTTTTAATAAAATTATGTAATGAGAAGCACTTGTACACAGGCGTGCTGATAGCCAATCAGATTGTAGCCTCAGAGATTCTGAAGACCTGTAGGCGGAGCATCTGTGCTGTAAACTAGTTTTACTGCAACTAAATATTTAAAGTGATTTAAGTATATTTAAACTTAAAATACAAGTTTGACAAACCAAAATTTTTCAAGTTCACATCCTCATCCGAATGCCAAATCAGTCTCTAATATGACTGTGAAACAGCCGAACATCCTTATTACCTCGGGGGAGCTTAGGCTAAACCCTGCCAAGCATTTCTGAAGCTTTCTCTCAGGCCAGGGGACAACTGAATTACTCTTCTTCTTTCTTTACCACTCTGGGATGCTGCTAGACTTTAGCCACTCAACCTTGAGCCGTGACTGCCACAAGGGTATATTGGTTACTGGATGATTCGTTCCTCCATTGTTTTTTCTCCGCCCTTTTCTTCTCCTAGATGACTCATTCCATTTTAATCTGGGCTCAACTCCAGCAAACATCTCATTGACTCCAGACCAGAGGGAGAATTAAGATGAAAGAGCTTAAAAACATTTTTGCAGGATGAATGGGAACTTCTGTTTTTCTCTAGACTTTTCCCTCTCTGTCTGTTCTCAGCTGTTGAGGGACGGGAGCATTAAGCAGAGACACACGCGCACAACACGACAGCTGCGCCAGGTAGACGTGAAGAAGCCATACATCACTGCCAGCTTTAAACCCAGCAACATGCCCCCAGCATTCACGCTGGGCAACCAGATTGTCTACAATGGCTATGAGAACCGCGCTCTAGAGGCGGGACAGGACTACGTCTTCTTTATCCTGGCCGAGCTCAACTCCACCAGTGCGGTAAGTGGGAACGTTCAGTGCTCTCAGTACTTTCTGTCTCAAGTCACAGCTCAAATAAATATCACAATTTGTAGCATTCACAATATAAAAAGTGAATAAAGAATCTAAATGAAAACAAATAAACTAATAAACAACAATAGATCAGTTCTCTACTATTCACACTCCAGTGTTTCACATAAAGACAAAGACTAAAGAATCAGCTCAAGTCTTAAGTCAGATATCCTGAATGTGGGTGTGTTTTTTAGAAAACGTTTGTGGCAAGCCCTTACTCTGACTCCATCGTGGTCCCCGACGTGGACCCTCAGCCAGTGGAGACGGGTGGAGATGGCCTCATCTGGGTGGTGGGACCTGTCCTGGCTGTGGTCTTCATCATCTGCATCGTCATCGCCATTCTGCTTTATAAAAAGTGAGTGAAGGGGGAAATGAATCATGTGAGACTCTTGCATGACGCACTGACTGATTTTTACCACTGATTTGCTGTTAAACCTTGAGTTAATGGGAGCATATTTAATGAACACATTACAGTATGATCTGAATAGTGATGTCAAAATTCCTCATCAATTAAAGTGTACAGATATCTACAGCAGCCAGTAGCAGTTAACAAAACAAGTTTTTCCTTTACCGTCAATGTCACATTTCTTGTCCCAAGACTGCTTCTGTAATTTTGCAGTATACAGTAGCTGTTAGGCTAATGTAAAGCTCCATCTTGAATCTGAAGCTCCTCAGCACTGAAGTACTATCTGGACACTCTGAATAAGGCATTAGTTTAATGTCATACCACATAAGCATCAGACTCAGGTAGGTGTTTGAGGCCTGAAGCTTGCATTAGAAATGATTTGGATGATGACACAGTTCCAAATTCATTTATTCATCTTCAGTAAACTGCTAAGGGTCACAATGGATCCCGAGTCTATCACAGGAACGCTGTCTGCCTGGCTGCATGTTTTTGGGAGGTGAGAGAAAACGAACACTAGGTGCACATGTGAAACTCACATACAGACAATAACCTGAGCTCAGGATCAACCGGGAGACCCTGGAGCACTGATGCAGCAGCGCTACCATTTTAATATATATTGTAAAACCGTTTCTGTATTAATGATGTTACTGAGGCAGCTGTGTTCATTTGCATGCAGTGTGCATGATGTTAAACCTGAGGCCATAAAACGATCTTACTTGTTTGCAGCATTAGTGTAAAGCTGAAGAACGTGGGACAGAATATGTCCTAGATAGCCGATTCCATTTGGGCTAAATTTTTCAATCTTAGCAAAGTGTTTAAAAATTTAAACTGATGTTTCTTAGTGTACAGCAAAGCACATGCTCGTAGAAGTGAACTCAGCATTCTGAAATATTAAAGCTGAACAGTGTACTACTAGGCACAGTCATACCTGTGTGTGTGTGTGTGTGTGTGTGTGTGTGTGTGTGTGTGTGTGTGTGTGTGTGTGTGTGTGTGTGTGTGTGTGTGTGTGTGTGTGTGTGTGTATTTTATGTATTATTCTATCTTTTTTGTATTTTTATATTCTGCAGTTTTATATCTGAGAGTGAGTGACTGTAAGATAGTGTTTCCCTCCAGCTGCCCTTGATCCTGACCTTAACCGCGATGAGATCATATAGTTGCACACTGAGCCATGAAACACACACTCCGCCTTTTACAGGTCGCTCCTGATGCAGATGAGTTCTCTCTGACACCTGCTCTGTGAATTCCAATGCGTCCTATTGATTTTTTTCCCCCCTTCTTTCTCCTTTTCTGTTATATATTTATTTCTTTCCTTGCTTTCATTGGAAGCAGCAAACCTGACAGGTAAGGCTCTGCTGTACTTTATTGCTGTTTTCAAAACAAGGCGAAACAAAAATAACCTGCCTCAGCATAAAGTGCTGGAATTAATTAGATGGGGGAGTCACATGCCACAAGTCTGCTCACATTTAATACCACTTGCTCTTGGCTTTGCTTTGTTGGGAGTCTGTTTGTGGGGTTGTGGAGGCTGCATGTCTGTAGAGGGCCAATGTTTTGGTCTTTACGTGTGTGTATGTTTCTTTTTCAAGCAGCAAAAGGAAAGAATCAGAGCCACGTACCAAATGTCTGCTCAACAATGCTGAAATCACACCGCATCATCCCACTGACCCTGTAGAGATGAGGCGCATCAATTTCCAGACTCCAGGTACACACACACACACATACACAGACAATCACACACAGGGCGATCTCAGACATGCGTACACTGTATGGACTTTCACACGTTGGAGCATTCCTGCCATGCATTTCTAGACTCTATAAAGGTTTTACACACTCTCTCTCTCTCTCTCTCACTCTCTCTCTCTCTCTCACTCTCTCTCTTTCACTCTTTCTCTCTCACACACACACACACATAAATTTAGCAAACACACACAGTATGGGCTTCCACACATTGCTCTTTTAGCTTTTTAAATACTGCTGCAAAAAAGAACTTCAGGATATTTCTATCATCATGGGGACATTTGGTCTCGACCAAGGTACCAAGATATACAAAATGCTGACATACACACAGACAGCAAACACACACACACACACACACACACACACACACACACACACACACACACACACACACACACACACACACACACACACACATTATATTCTAACACTTTCTAACACTTTTTCTTAAACTCAATGAAGAAGAGTAGGAAGGAGTTCCCAAGGAATCCCATCTCCTGTTCTTTATAAGTCTCACTGCTTTGCTTATGGTTGCTATGGTTTACTTTTGAAAAGTGCAATTAGCCTGGACTTGTTCTTACTTCACATTATTTCTCATTATATTTTCTGTACCATACATTTAAAGAAATTCATTGGACTATAAGATACATGCCCCAAATACTTTTTTTTAAGTGTAAGGAGTAAAACACTTCTACCATTTGTGCTGTTATGAGGAAATAAGCATTAGCAGGCTTGACTGATTTCTAATAAGAGCACAAATCTAAAATGCTTTATTCCTCTCATACCACAACAGTTTGCCAGTTATTATGAATATGATTTTATATATATATATATATATATATATATATATATATATATATATATATATATATATATATATATATATTTAAAAAAAGTTCAATTGCATTATAGCAGCTGAATACAGTTGCTCCCTATCTGTGTGCTAATTCCTAACATCGGTCAATTCAGTGTAGAAGTGTAGAGCACCTGCTCGAGAGCAAAGCTGTGTCTTGCAGTCTGGATAACACGGTGCACTGAGCTGCACTCATCTGTGTGATTAATGGCAGCTGCCGCAGCTGCATGAGGCTGGAGCTGGACTTCTGCTGACCTTCTGAATCAGAAAGTCTCCATCCTTATCACCCTGGGCCCTTTCTCTCTCTCTCTCTCTCTCTCTCTCTCTCTTTCTCCTTATTTTACTTTCAGTTGATTACAGAATGCGTATTAAATTCCCTTATATAAATGACATAGATCTTTTTCTCAGTATCTTGCACTTGTTCATGCTGCATCTGTTTTACTCTTTTCTCTCTGTTTTATGTGTTCTGTAATTCTTCCTCTCTTTCTCTTTATCCTTGTCTTTCTCTGCGTCTTGACCTATTTTTTCTTCATCCACTGTCTGTCTGTCATTCCTCTCTTTGTGTTTTTTTCTTATTCTTTTCATGCTTTCCTTCTCTGCCTCACTGTTTTCTCTCTCTCTCTCTCTCTCTCTCTCTATCTCTCTCTCTTCCTTTCATCCATCTTTAGTGTCTGTCTGTCAGTGACTCTCATTTTGCTCTCAGTGCCTCGGTGGCTGTTGCTCGGTCTTATATCTCTTCTTCTCACAGAAAGAGAGAGAGGTGAAGACAGAGGGAAGGAAGAGGAGGGGAGCCTCAGTAATCACTCCTCCATCCGGTGCTCTCTTACTAATGGTTGTAAAATGAGCAGCGTCACTTTCATCTTGTTTGGGGTTTTTTTCTGCTCCATCCCTGCTTTCTTCTCCCTCGTGAAAAAATAAGGTCCTTTTTAAAGTCTCACATTCACATTCCATTTTATTAATTGAGTCACATTCCTCATGGCTTGCATGGCATCCTGTCATACGGAACAGCGTCATTATCTCTGTGCACGGCGGATTTCAGTTAAACGGATGTTTTAGACCAATTACACTGAGCGCCTGAATGTTATGCAGACGCTTCCATTAGCTAATAGCAGTTACTGGTCAAACTACACACACACATCACATAACATGAGTTGAGCACGGAAGCAAATCTTCATTTACACACGTTACGTGCAATTCCAACAAAAAATATTCTTATAATTCTGTCAAATTATAAAAAGTTAAAAGGTTAGTGTTCTTTTATTGCCGTTAGCAAGTTTTAAATTTCACCTATCAACGAAACCTTGTCTCAATTAGCTGGATTAATTTCTGACAAATCTATAAAAAGTTAGCTTTTGATCTGTTTATAGTTTATATATTATCTGGTTATCACTTATGTTATAGCAGCAGTTACCAAGCAGCTTCAACTCCTCTGTCATGGAGATTCCAGCTTTAAGTCTTACTTTTACAAAGCAGAGTCTTTATGAAATAAACAAATAATAAAATCCCCTTACAGAAAAGATTTCCATGTCAACAATTTATTAAGTTACAATACAACTAATACTCAACTTTAGGTTACGTTGAGTGTCTGCCATCTTAAAAGTTTCTTTCTTTCTTTCTTTCTTTCTTTCTTTCTTTCTTTCTTTCTTTCTTTCTGTATGCTGTATGTTCATGTTAAAGAACAGTCTGTTTTTTCATCCCTGGAGCTTCATATCTGACCACTTGTTCATGCCCGCATGAAATTGAAATCCTCCCACTAGCATTCTGGGAGTATTTGTGTGTGTGTCCTGTGGGTCCTGGTCTAGATGCAAACCTCTAATCTCAGCCAGATTCAGTGTGAACCTTTCAGGCACGCATTCAGAAAATATTCTAAAAATACATCAGGAATAGAGCACCTGGAATTCCTTTCTGTATTTGTATCAGTATCACATTATCTGTTGATTCACTTTTCATATTGAGCTCCATCCTCAGTGTGGACGTGTGTGTGCTGCTGATGAGCGTCCCAGTGGGAGAAAGTCCACCATTATTCTCTTTAAGCTCATTTGTGTTGGGGCTTTAGGAGGGGATGTGGCAGACTAATGAAGGGATTCCTCTCTCTCTATCTCTCTCTCTACCACATACACACTGTTTCTCTCTCTTGCTATATCTCTCTCAAATTTGTCTCTTTCCTCTCTCAACCTTTTATTCTTATTGTGTCACTCTGCAATTGTGATTATTTCTCTTCCTTTCCAACTCTGAAGGCAAATACACTTCCTTAAGTTTTATGAGACAGGCACATGCACACACACACGCATGCACGCACACACACACACACACACACACACACACACACACACACACACACACACACACACACACACACACACACTATAAGGGATGACATATTCAGACAGAAGTTTTGTGGATCCTGTCTCATCCTGTCTGTAAAGACTGGGATATTCTTCATTCAGTCTTCATTCTGCTTGTCCTCCTTGCTCATTAATAAACTTTGGTTTCTTCAAAAATCTTCATTCACACTCTTTCACATCGAAGAACAAGTCAACCAAGGACATGTAGATTCCCAGATATCCAAGGTTTGATAAAAGACAAAATGCCTCAGGTGGTAAATGCTGCATTTTAATATTAAGTGCGATTCATGCAGTAGACATACAGTAGGTGTCATCAAGTTCTTCCTACATAAAGTGCTGTTCAGCATCATATCCTTAGCTCTGACTTTTTCATTTCTAAAAACATGAGTTACAGATGTTCTTTATCTCATTCTTCATGGTCTTCTTCTGTATAAAACAAGGTTCTATATACTCTAACAAATAAACAGATTTTTGTTTTTTATTTAAAGTGTAGGCTAAGGTTTCCTTTGTGTATAGAAAGTGTTGCACTGTATCCACTCATCGTACATTTCACCCTAGCAAGCAACAGAACGAGAGGAAGCCATTCATCTTGTGTATACCAGCAAACACAAAGCCATGGTGTCTTCAACAACACAAGCACATCACTTAAATTCTATGCTAATTAGAGATCATGAGATGCAAAAACACAAATGATTGTTTTGAATGATTATTGTGCCTCTGCTGAGTGTATGTAGAAAGTACAGTCAGCTCGCTTTTAATTCAAATCCAATTCAGATCACTTAAGTTTTATTTGTGCAGAGCCAAATAAACTATGGACATTGTCTCAAATCAGCTTTTCAGAACATAAGAAACATAATACAAACAGTTAGAAAGATTAATATCATACAAAAGTTCAAGATTAATATTACATATTATTTAAATACATATTTAAATGTGTTTGTATTTATCTCCAATGAACAAGCCTGAGGTGACTGAGGCGACTGTGGCAGGAATAAACTCCATTAGATGACAGAGGAAGAAACCTTGAGAGGAACCAGACTCAAAAGGGAACCTCATCCTCATTTGGTTGACACTGAAGAGTGTCAACCAATTTTTTTACATTGATTAGAGCTCTATGTATTTTGTGCTTAGATCCAGATGTAGCTACTATGGTTTTTACTCAGAACAAAAACAAAAAACTGAACAGGCCATGCCCACAACAGACTGTTTGGTACGTTGGTACAAGTGACATGAGACAAACCTACCCCATTCAGTCCAAGCGTAAGGGAAGTGATGACTATTTTGTGGTTTGTTTTGCATATTGTTTTACATGATTATCAGTGTAATCCATTTTAATCTTTTTTACTTGCATATTAAGAGGAGTTATTGCCTTCTTTTCTTTTGTGCTGTTCTTTACAGATTCTGGTCTGAGCAGCCCTCTAAGCGAAGCCACTTTTGACTATGAAAGTTAGTTCCTCCTGTGTTTCTGCTTTGCGCATTGTTCCTGCTTAAACACATCTCTTTTTTCCTCTTCACAAGTCACCCATTCAGCACTAATTTTTTTGTAACAGCTTTGGTTGCTGGATTTGTCCTTCCCCGGGCTGATGTGTTGCCTATTGTTAATCCACTTTAGAACCCTGATGTCACTGCTCGTGTGGGGATGAGGGGCTTTATTCACTCCTGTGTGTGTGTCACACTGTGCACCTTCTCCCTCACTTACACCCCCCCCCCCCAAACACACACACACACAGGAGAAAACTAGTGAAAAATGAAGACTTTCTTTTTTATATATAACTGCACTCACACAGGGAACAATCCAAGCTGTTTCTGCTCATTATCAAAACCTGACCTAGAGTGTGGAAATGTGTAAATGTGGGGGAGGGAAGGCTGTTGTTTTTATTGCATTCACTGATCGCATCTTGATACCATGGGATAAAAGGAGGACAGAGAGAGAGAGAGAGAGAGAGTGAGAGCGAATATTCTGTGAAAAAATGAGGGGGATAAAACCTGTCCTTGAAAAAGACGAGCTCTGTCAGTCTGATATTGAATATCCTTCAGATAAATACCCACGGTCCTCAGAGGTGGGAAAAAGAGCACTGTTATTTGCTGCACTGTGGAGTGGAAATACGTGTTAAGCAAAGGGAGTAAAATGAATGACACCCTGGGAAGAAAAAAGGACGACCAAAGATACAAAGGGTGAAAAATTGGTGGGAAAAGAATGGAAGCCGGTAACTTTGTAGTAAAGATAGCATTCAGTATTATTATTATTGTTATTATTATTAATACTGAAATGTATTAGAAGGATAAAGGATAAAATGAGCATGAAATGTAACAGTGCACGTTCTCCGTCTCAGCCCAGAGACCATGTGGCATTTAGAGCAGAGCGCTACGAATGCATGGGAAATTGAGGACAGCTAATGTGATTATGCAGATTATGCATGCTTAATTAAATCACAGGAAGTTTCGGGGGGGGAGATGTCAACCTTTAGCCAACTTCTGACCTCTCGCTCTCTCTTTCTCTCAACAAAACCCAGAAATGGCTAACACACAAGCCATTGAATAACTGTTGATATTAGGATTAACTTGCATAAATAGGCAAATAAATGAATGTCCTCGTCCCCCTTGTTTCCTATTTACATGGGCAGTGTTGTGCTGGTAATGGGATTAACTCCCAGCATGCTCAGCTGGCATTGGCCTCTCTCTGGTTCATGGCTGAAAATATCATGCTGTATTTGTGTTAAGCGGGTGTAACGGTATGTCGTTCATAATATCAGTACTAATGACTGCCTGAGCTGTTGGTTTAAGGGGTCAGGAGGGAGTTAGGTCATACTGCAGCTTGCTTAGCTTTGGCTGAAGTGAAATGAAGCAGCGTGCACATGCAGTGTGTGACCTCTGAAACTGTCCCAGCCCAGGCCAGGGCTCCTGCACACACACACACACACACACACACACACACATTTTCATTCATTTCTATAGTAAGAACTTGGAGACTTGCAGAGTGCGCACACACAAACCACATAACACAATAATACAAATGTATATAATCATTGATTTGATGATTTTTTTTCTGTAAGGAGATGTTCAACATTTCTGGACAAAGTCTCCAGTTTCAGCACATTTTTACATTTTCGACATAGAAAAGACTTCAGAACAAAAGGCTTCATTTATACCTGCTTGAATCTTCCACACTATAAAAACAAAGCTACAAATGGATAAAAAGTATGTGCCATTCATTAATAAATACAAGATACCAGCAGCTTGCTGTGGTATAAGAGGAATAAAATACAGATACGCTGTTATGGCAAAAGATTATAAAAAATTATGCTTCTTTTCCTATAACATTAAGCCCCAGAATGTGTTCTTCCTTCCATTTCGAATGCTGTAATATCGTAATTCACTTTATTTGAATTTCATATTGAAATTCCAATTTCATCCAGTGAATTGAATTACAGAAATATTAATTTCTACTGTGTGGTTATGGGGATTTAATTTTAGAGCAAAGTAAATGATGGTGTAACTTCCCAAATCCTTTAAGTGCTAGAGAAGCTGATCTACCATAAAACAGGGGGAAAGGAATATTACAATTAGTCTAATGCAAACATATAAACAACAGTAACTGGCAATGGCTAAAAGTTTATTAAAACAGAGTGAAAAAAGGAAGAGAAGTCTTTTTGTTGAGTCTCCTTTTGAGCCACTCAGACTAATTTCTTTCTTTCTTCCTTCCTTTCTTTTTTTAATCTGCTAAATGATTTAGTCAATACATTCTTTCGAGAACACACCTCCATCTTTCCTCCTCTGAAAAAAAAAATAGGAAAAGTTGGATTCCGGATCCACATTTGATTACATTCATTAAATATTAGTGGATTGGGAGATGCTCTTTGCAGCATGGGAAATATTTCTCAAAGCCAATTTTGGATTTGTTTCAACTCATTGATTCCCTAAATCAGTTTGAGAAGAGGGTATTTGTCAACAGGAAAGACTGATCCACTTTTTTTGCTTGCGCAGAGAGACATATGGCTGTGTCTATGCTGCACATATCAGCCGTGCAGAGAGCAGCCATCCTGCTCTGGGGTATTGTTTTTTTTCTCTCTTTTTATTATCATAGAGCCCCAAAAATGAATTTCATCAGTGTGCTATTGCGAAGCTATTAAAAGTCACTTTTCCCCATAGCATTAAGAAGTAATTGGTCTGTGGTTTCTCCGTCACCTTAGCAATTGCCCATAGGTCCCCTCCTTTATATCCTTTGGATAAAGGCACTAGGGTTTTGTGTGTGTTAGAGCCCAGAGTGAGAAAAAATGCAGAGCTCTGGCCTGGTCAGACAACAGCCCCTAACACCAGCCGCTATTTTATATCTTATATGTCTGGACTGACGTTCTGAATCCCTCTCACTCATACACACATACACACTGATAGTCCAATCCTTTGTTTTTTGCTGTGTTTTTGACTGCATGTCTTTCTCTACTGGTGCTGATATAGGAATGATGAACCATCCGCCCATCCCCATCACAGAGCTGGCAGAACACACCGAGATGCTCAAAGCCAACGACAACCTGAAACTCTCACAGGAGTACGAGGTGAGCCCCTAAAATAACGTTTTAATGCTCGTCCTGGATTTCTCATTAGTAACATCATCAGTGTCATTAAACAATTGAAATCGAACTGTATTTTGCATTGAGACTGTGCCAGCAATAACAATGTCTGCAGAGCACACAGCTGCTAATACTTACAGGAATAATAGAGCACCAACCAACAAATTAGTACCAGAATCAATATTTTAATAAAAAACAACAACATTTGTGTTTCTCAATGTTTTATAAGCTGAATCAAGCAATGACATTTAAACAAAGAGCTAAAAGCTGCTGTTACTCATCAATTTAATAACGTTAGGGGAACCTCTACCACAGCACGGTTAAATGTTAAATTATTATTGGTCACAAAGTTCTTTCTATTACATAAATGTTAGTATTAATACGTTTGTTTCGGTGTTCATTGTTTCTTTAGTAACACCTCATATGGAAACAAAAAAGTCAAAAATTGTGGATGTGGTGATGTTTATTTAACATTTGTGGGTGGAGTCTTCGTTGTAAATAATCTCTGTCTCAGTACCGCTGTCTGTCTCTGTTTTCTCACTACAAATGACAGGCTGCACAGTGCGTGTGTGTGTGTGTGTGTGTGTGTGTGTGTGTGTGTGTGTGTGTGTGTGTGTGTGTGTGTGTGTGTGTGTGTGTGTGTGTGTGTGTGAGTTGGTGTGTATGTGTGTGTGAGGCTGGTGAACCTCAGTTATAATGTAGATATAACGTAGAACAGAAACTCTCACAGCTTTAAATGTAAGTATAAAACTGATGTCATTGTGCTGTTATAGAAAATGAATGCTCTGGTGGGGTTGCAGCACTCATTTAAAAGAAAAAATATTTTACTTATGAATTACTGTCATTGCTAATGCTTAATTTGAGGATAGTACAGTGTGTAATTACTTCTGGTTATTACTCTGGAAAAAAAGTCATTGGTTAGTTTTTACCTGAAACTTTCCTTCATTTTCTAAAGCACTGACATCATCTACAGGTCATGTCTAATAAATGGTTGTCCTCTCATGGCTCATCCTGAAGCTTTGTATCTGTGTGAACTGAGTCAGAGAGCTGAGCTGGTTTCAGAGATGCTGCTTAATCTTGAAATTTAATAAAGTAATCATATTTTCTGCAAAATATTTCCGGTATAAAACCATTAATCGTTGATGGTACCATGATAACACATTGAACTAATTATTCACACAGCCCCCATTAAAATAAATTGTAAATAAGAATGAGGGGGAAATTACTGTCTGAAAATAAGCTCAATTTGCATGGCAGCAGAGAATCGCTGGTCTGGTGAAGGAATTACCGTTTTACTGGTATACGTCTGATTATGAGCAGCAGTGCTGATGCTAATACTGTTCTCAAACTGAATAAATAGCTAAAAGCAATAGCAAACTGTCATTTTCTTGTAATTTGTGTGTATCTGGGCACAATGACGAGGCGAGAAACATCGCTGGCTCACAGCCTCAGGGCCCCTGCTTCCATCCTGAGCTTGGGTTATTGTCTGTCTGGAGTTTCACATATTCTCCATGTGTTTGTTTTCTCTGGTCTCTCTTCCCAAAAACATATTAGTATTTGATTGTCTACAGAAGCTTGCAGGAAAGACTCTGGATCCACTGTGATCCTCACCGGGATGCAGTAGTTACTGAAAATCACTGTGTACAGTGCTGCCCTTGCTCTGTTCAAAAGGATAAAGGGATAGGACATCATCTCTGCGTTAAATGTGTAGAGAAATCTAAAGTGTGTGACTTGGGTACATAAGCATAGCACAGCAACATTCCTCATATTCAGCTGGTAATTTAACACCTACAGTGTTCACTTAACACAAACAGAGGCTTGATTGAATACCGTAAGAGTTACTTCACTCCTGTAATTAAACACTGGGGATTTAATATGTTGTTTTTATGAGTCATGTTAAGACGTTTTTTCTCCCCCACTAGTTCGCCATCCATTGAATGTACAGTACTATGTTATATCAACAGCATTGACTGTCCTCCATCTCATTTATGAGTTCATGGCAGAGTGAACACATGTCCCA
The DNA here is from genome assembly GCF_022655615.1 of Tachysurus fulvidraco. Taxonomy (NCBI): domain Eukaryota; kingdom Metazoa; phylum Chordata; class Actinopteri; order Siluriformes; family Bagridae; genus Tachysurus; species Tachysurus fulvidraco. The sequence continues at coordinate 30,839,391 of NC_062519.1, forward strand.
TAAAGAGGATAGTCTTATTCAGTGGAGCTCAACGTTTTGAACACGAACTGAGCCTAAATGTTGGTTTTTACGACCGCGTCATAAAGTAGCATCATTAATCAAGTCCATTTTTTTCTATTATATAGAAATCAATGTGCTGTGATTCGTTAATGTTGGCTGCACAGGTTTGACTGCTGCAGTAAAAAAAAAAATGCCGTAAAATGACAAAGTCGTCCTCTGGAGAAGACACAGAAACACATCATAGCCACACATCACAGCCCAGTGAAGGAAGTGCCACTGCTTGTATGGACTCTCTGTCTCTTTCCTTCTCCCTCCAGAAAAATAAATGACCGAATTAAACGGAGAAGTGTAATTTTAATTTTGTTATTTACGTGATGAATGGCTGCTCATCGGGGCGCCTTAGTGTGCCAAGCGGAGCTCTCTGGTTCCTGAGTGATTGGTTTTTAGTCGCAAGCTGTGAAGGAGAAAGATGAAAGAGAAAGAGAGAGAGAGAGAGAGAGGTAGAGGGGAGGAGGAGGGAGTAATAACCTTCTATTTTTTGTAGCTCTTAAGGTCGGGGTGAGAAATCCCATTTCACAAGAGCCAGTTGTTCAAACTGTGTATTTCTGTTCAAATCCATGATTAAATTTGATTGATATTGATGATCTGACTTGAGGATGTTAGAGAGGGGGAAAAAAGATGGAGATGTGAGTGCAGTCTGTTCTGAGAATAGAATCTTTGCCACAAAATGCTTTTCTAGATCGGAAGATTTTCTCCTTGCTTATACATTTTTGTATATAATTATTTGGTTAGAACAGGACAGGATTTTACTTCTGGTACCTCATCTACTCTAGGCCCCATGTTGTACCTTATTTTGGGCCAAACTGCAGGTAGCTATCATTTGTATCCCTCTTAGTAATGGTAAATTATTCCGGTGTCATCCAGGGCCAGAAGTCTGGACACTGGGTATGTTCTCCGGTTAGGAGGAATGATAAGAGACTGTCAATCAGAGAATCTAGTCATGGGTGTCTGTGAGTTCATGTATGTGGAGGAGGATAATTAGTGGTTCCTTCAATAAACGCTGCATGAGTGGCTCAGGTGCCTCAGAGGAAGCTTGTGTTAGCCTTTACCCTCCCTAGCTGCAAGCTGTGATAGCTAGCTTGTAGGTGGGAAATGTGTATATATATATATATATATATATATATATATATATATATATATATATATATATATATATATATATATATATATATATATACATACATGGGGTATAAATGGCAAACCCAGTGGTCATTAGTTTGCATTAGATCTTCTAGCATTCCAAAAAACCTTTATGAAACCAAGGAATCCTTTTATCAAAAAGCATAATACAGATTCTGTCCTCAGGTATGGCCATAAACTTGAGAGTGATAGCAATGCTTGGCAGTGTTCCCTTATCGTTTATATGCTGCCTGATGCTGCAGAATGTCTTCAGAATGCTTCTGCCTCAACTATCTGAAGAATTTGGCCTCAAATTTGGCCTCACATCAGGTTCAGTCCAAACATCTGAGTCTAAAACTCAAAACATTTATCACTGTAATTTACACTAATTATACTAATGAAATATTTAAACAAATCTGCATTGTGAATGAACCATGTGGCTGATTGATCGTATTGACTCTATCCTGCACAGTCACTCTGTAGTGATGTGTCCCAGCCAGCAGGGGGCATTTGGCGAGAGTCTTGGCAGTTCATGTGTGAACAGGTTCCCATAATCACAATGGGTAAAACTGCTACATCTCCTTATTGGTCTTTATTTAGACCAAGTTTCATTTTGCACGACCACAACTGTAAATTAAACATCCTTCAAGGCCTAAAGATGGGCAGGAGAGAGAGAAAGAGAGCGCATTGGGAGAGTGCAAACTCAGAATTGTAATGGAATAGTAAATTACCCCAACAGGGAATAGAATATTTATGCAGAAATTCTTATATAGCAAATGTGATGGCATTTATCTTGCAAGCTTCAAGGCAGTGAGAAACCCCCTCCTCTTCTTCCCACCCTTCTTCATTTCCTCCTCAGGGTGAAGTGCAGAATACTTTATCAATATTTCCACTGATATTATTCACTGTCGTGGGGGTGATCTGTCTTAAAGTACCTGGCTAGATACAGGTGTATATATAGGTTATACCATAGCAGACTAACGTTTAATTAAAGGGCCACTTGGATTGTTTTTGTCACCGATATACAACTCTCTCTGTTGCTGTGTGTTTGTATTTACCCTAATGTTATTGTAATACAGCATATCCTTGAGTGGTTCATCTCCTTCTCTTCCTTCAGTCTATCGATCCAGGACAGCAGTTCACCTGGGAGCACTCCAACTTGGAGGTCAACAAACCCAAGAATCGCTATGCCAACGTCATTGCCTATGACCACTCTCGCGTCATTCTGGCTCCAATTGAAGGTGAGAATCAACAAAACTACACCACCCACAAAGCCCTCATTTGTTTTCACAAATATGAAATTTACAAGGATTACATAGGAAACCCAGCTTTGAACTGATAATCTCATCAAATGAACTGTTATTCTTGCCAAATCCAAATGATCTATTTAAGTCATGAGTGCTAGTCAAGACAGTGATAGACAGTCGTGTCTGAGGAGCTGCTAGTCTAGTCTACAGTAGGTCAAGGAGAGGCATCCGATCATAAGCCAGCTAAAAATAATATAAAGAAACTTTGGGAAAGATGATGTTTTATGCTTTGGGACTTGATGTTTCATGACTGAATAAAGACTGTTTTTCTTTTCCTCTTCCCAATTTTTCATCACTGTTTCTTATTTTAATTTTTTAGTCTCATTTGTGCTGCACTTCCTCAACAGCCCTATTAAAGCCAAGCCTTAACACAGCGTAACGGAATCATCCCAAAGACAGTGCAGTAAATACATAAATTACTCAAGTCTGAAATTTCTATTTTACAGCACGGTGATTTTGCTATTAGTTGCAGCAGTGGAACGATTCATGCACGTATTTGTCTTTTGCTCACTGAGCTATGACTAAAGCTGCGCACGTCGTCAGACAGAGTAGACGTGTTTTAACGTCACACTCTTTCTTCCTGATTGCTCGTTTTTGCCCGTTTCTCTGTTGTCAAGGAGTGCGAGAGATGAACCAAGTCGAGAATTTCATTGCACTTTGTTTAAGCATGAAAACAACAATTTGGCAGTGCAGTCTCGTGTTTGTTGGTTCTGAGTGTATAATTAACTTGGCTGTGTCTTTTGTTGTTGTTTTATATTATTCTACAGAGTTTTGAATTGGAAGATGACCGCAGAAAGCAGCAAGCACTGAAATGTTTTTTGTGTTCTGTTGTCAAATTACATTCGCATTTATTTATTTGAATGTTGTTTTTTCATGTGGGCAGAATCTAATCTCAGTGGTTAAAGGCAATGTTTTAAGGGCAGGCTCAAGCATCAATAGTGTACTTAGTCATTTTCTCTGGGACAGGAGTGTTTGAGGAGTGAAAATCCAGCTATCTAAATTTTCTTACAAGCAAACAGTTTTAACTTAAGTTTACACATAATCAAGTATTAGTATTAAAAAGTGCTCTAATTACACAAAACCAGCTTTAGCTACATTTGCACTGAAAATCGAAACTGCTTTCATAGGCGGTAAATCATGTCATTATTTTATAAATATGTTTAAATTACTTATTAGCAGATCCAAAAAACGCATACACATTGAGGATAAAGGACCACACAGTTGTGCTGAAATTCAAGGTATAAACGTTCATAAATTGTATGCAATTGTATGAGGCTGAACTAGTTAAGCAAGTTAAGTATTTTAGATTTTTGTGCTGGTCCCTGATCATTGTGTTATTCCTTTCATCTGCAGTGCGCTGTAGTGTAGGCCATGGAAAAAAGGGAAGCTGCTTTAGGGGAAATTTACAGCTAGCTGGAGGTGACAGGCTGCCATGGCACAGAGCTTCGTCTAATTCCAGCTTGTAGCACCATCTGAATCAGGCACTAAATCACACCACTATATGCCACGGGCCACCAGATGAGAGAGAGAGAGTGAGAGAGACAGAGAGACTCAGGCGTGATGGCTTGTCTTCATGGGAATTATTTTGTATAATGGATAACACTGCTCAGCATCATGTCAGTGCAGCCCAAACCTTGGTTTCTCACCAGTTCCCAGAATAACACAGAAACCACAGCTACTGTTTCAGCCCCAGCTCAGTAGTTTTGGCTCAAGCATGTCTAACCAGAGCGTCCACCATTTTTTTTCCTACTCTGCATTCCCAGGCATCGCAGGCAGCGACTACATCAACGCTAACTATATTGACGGCTACAGGAAGCAGAACGCCTACATCGCCACACAAGGGCCGCTGCCAGAGACATTCGGGGATTTCTGGAGGATGGTGTGGGAGCAGAGAGCAGCTACTGTTGTCATGATGACTCGCTTAGAGGAGAAGTCACGGGTAAGACTTGTAAAAGACCATATACCTGCATTAATATACCTTACATACTAGAGCATTAGAAGGTTATCCAATTCTTTTCTGCACGTTCTTTACTTTTCCATGTAAAGGAAATGATCTAAATCTAGTGATATGAATTCTTCTTTTTCTAATACAGAAATATTTTGTAAAAGAACTACTAAGCTTTAAATTATTTAAGTTTTCTCTGAATACTCGAAAATACATAGAAAAATACATGCCAGATATAAATAATATGATAAAGTATAATGAAATATATATAATCAAATATAAAACTAACAAACTTTTCAATTTCTAAACTTTCTGAATTTCTGTTCTAGAACTGCATTGATTTTTCTTCTATTCTTTTTTCTTCCACTGAGATCGAAACCGCAATTTGTTGCTGGTATCAACAGTAAAAATGAACTATAAAACTAACATTTCCAAAGGGGTAAAATAATCAGCAAAAAAGTTTGGAATTTCTTTCTCAAGGAAAAGACAAGAACCCTGGAAGGGAAAGCTGTGGGAAATAAAATATTAAGCATTTCTTTCCTGCAATGTGACACATTTTTGAAACTGCATTCTCAAGAAGGAATAAAACTTTGGACTCTAGTCATCAGTGTAGTCGATCCTGGAGAACTGTTTACTTCCTGCACCAACACTGGCACCCATGTTGGAAAAGGTGGTGACATTCATGTTAACATTGCTGCATGCGAGTCCATGTCACCGTCACTGCTGCACAAGCTGCCGACTTTTCTCTTGTTTAATGATAGCTGTGTGGTGGGGAGGGAGGCGAAGCATGGCATCATATGACTGCTTCCTATGTTCTTTTGTAACCCTCACGTGAGTGTACGTTGTCAAAACTTCCCAATACTTCAAGTTAAAAAGTTTTGTAACTGTGTATATGATACAGACTAAAACACGACAGAATTGCACTGTTCAGAGAAAATAAACAGGTTGCTCTTCTGTATATTATTTATTTGAACTTGAACAGTAATATTTATTTTTAATATTAATATTTATTTGTCTCATTTAATGTTGCAATACACATGCACAGTTACACATCTGTTAATATAGACACAAGATGTTTGTCATGGTACAGAGAAAGAGCAAACTTGAATCTTGAAGACCTCTCCGTCGGAAAAGCACCGACACTGGAGATTCCCTGCCATAATGTTAGATCAGTGTTAATGTGAACACTATTTTTGATTGTCTCCAGAAAAAAATCTAATTCAAATCCCCTTATGTTTATATGATCGTCTCTCGTACCAGTCAATGTGTGTTTTCACTGTAGTAATGTACATCTCAACATCACCTCACATTTATTTCTCTCTAAATCTTTAAATATATTCACTTTGTGTCATCTCAGAAGGAGAGAAACTGCTCTCTGATCCAGCGTTTTTCACCCTGTCATGGATAATAGTAGAACTTGTTGACATCTGTCTCTTGTATGCTGATCATGCTTTGTTTTCAGAGACAGCTGGTCAGAAACTGTTTAAGCAGTTCCATTAATGTCTTATAGTTTTATATAGCACTTTAGTTTTATATAGTACTTTAGATGACAAGAGTCTGGTGAAAAGCAAAGCAGTGTGGTTCACATCACACATGGACAGAAATAATCTTTGTACAAATGTCAGCTCTGGCTGAGCGAGAGAGAAACTAGTGTGTGCGGAAGGAGAGAAAGATCATAGGCGTCAATTATCTTTCACTTCTGTCCGGCTCACAAGCACCATCTCACACCATTTAGCAAATACGGAGGAAGACAGAGTAAGTGACAGAGAGACAAGTGGAGAGAGGAGAATCCCTCAGTGGGTGGCTTTTCTTTCACCAAATGCAACCATCCAGAATCCCAGCACCTTGGACACCTCATTTACTTGATACTCAACCCCACTTCTTCACAAAGAGCATTAATTAGAACCTGCTCAGCATGGGCTGAAATTATTCCACAAGAAGTCCTTCAACACATTACTCACAGGGGGTCTGTCGGTACACCAGGAACTTTTCCACATTGGTTCGACCTTGTGCCTGAAGATGAAATGATTGATGTTCAATTAGAGACATAATGTGATGTAAGACAAACATCATGCTGTTATAGAAAAACAGTCGCCATTATGGTGTATTTTTACCACCCTGAAGTGGATTAGCTTTTAGAGATCAATTCATAAAATACAAAATCATTAATAGCAGTTGTTTCCTTTCAGTCTTCTCACCTGACTTTCCCATATCAAAAAAATTCGTTACATCCCTGACTGTTACAAGGCACAGACACTGGAGACTCCTTCCTTAAATATTAATTGTTAAATAACAGCAAGTAACCACATCTCTCTTTTACCTCTCTCAAAGTCAATAAGATAAAACAAATGTAGCTTCTCGTGTTATGGACTGTAGATTTTGTTTGAGATGGTTAGAAGTGACGATGCCAAGGCACACACTGATTTGTCAGATGCTTCTCATTCAACTCATCCATCAATGTCTGATCAAGTCTGAGTATTTTCTGCATCAGTGTGCGTGAGGAGAAACTGGATATGTCCTATGACTCTCATCCAGAGTTCTGTTCGGGTCTTTTTTAACACTAAATTAATTTAGTTGTATTTTTTTCAGTCATGTCAGTTCAGGTGCTAGGAACTCTGGGTAAACTCGCTGGACTCTGTACTGGGCCTGTTTTATATTCAGAATCTTAATACTCATTCATATTCATCTTTTCCTCATGCCTGCATATTCAGATAAAGTGTGATCAGTACTGGCCGAGCCGAGGAACGGAGACATACGGCATGACCCAGGTCACCCTGCTGGACACCATCGAGCTGGCCACCTTCTGCCTACGCACCTTCTCTTTACACAAGGTAGGATTCGCCACTGACCGTGACATTCCGAGTAACACTCCTCGACACGTGCTGTTATAGGAAAATAATCCATGACGTGGAGGTGTGATGGGTTTTCACTCCAAGGTCAATAATTTACTTCCAACTGTTTTAAGCCTATTAATTTTTTTTTTGTTTATTGAATTAATTGAATACATTACAGTTTTTATCCATTTATACTTACATTTTATGTAGTGGAAAGTTTGTAAGTCAAGTTCCTGTCATCAACAAAAAACCCATGTTTGTCAACTTACAAAGAGCAGCCGACCAATCAGAATTGAGAAATCAAAAGTGTTGTGAGTTTACAGAGTTTTTGTTTAAAGAGTTTAAAAACTTTTTGTATATACTGAAGCAGTGCTGAATGAATTTAAAATGAATTCTTGCATTTCACATTTCACATTGTTTCTGTTTGGTCAAAGCCGCACTGAATAAATGAAACTGTTTAGAAATTTATAGCCTGATTTCCACTCTGCTTATTATCCATGATGGAGACATTATTAATACATGATCAGAGCCGCAACTGGCGCTAATATTAATGCTTACACAATATATTAGCATTAGTATTGTTGATGGGACATCAATCATCAAAAATCCTGGATAAAAGGCAAAAATCCTGGATAAAAAGCATCAAGAATCTCTATATTGAGATGTTTGTCCTAACTGATTATTGTGGAATTACTTCAAGTCATGGATTTAATAAATATTAGTTATTGTTAGTGTTCAACACTTAATTAACAGTTATTGTTAACTCCTGGCATTCATCGTTATTACATTAATTAGATTGAAGTTTAGTGATTAAAGTTTAATCTGTTTTATCTTGTTTACTCGAAACGGCTCAGCAGCCTTGTTGGAAGATATATTGTGCACACATTCCCTAGAGCTACCAGTTTTTCTACACTTTTGCTGTAATTAAACAACTTTTTACTTAAGATTAAACCTTTTCTTTACAATAAAGTGGACAAGAACCTGAGCCAAAAAATGTGAAACAGAAATATTTCCTTCTTGCTCAAATCCAGCAGGCTAAAAGCTGGTTATAAGCTTTATAGGCAGCAAAAGCCTTGCCTCCTGCCCCCCCCTCTCTCTTCCTCCATCCCTCCCTCGCTCTCTCTCTCTCTCTCTCTCTCTCTCTCTCTCTCTCTCTCTCTCTTTCTCTCTTTCTCCATCTCTCTCCCTCTCTCTCTTTCTCTCTTTCTCCATCTCTCTCCCTCTCTCTCTGTCTATCTGTCTCTTTCTTTCTCTCTCTCTTGCTCTTTATCTTCCTCTCTTCCTTCGTCCCCCAGTCCTTCCCCTCTCTCCACTCACTTGGCACTTTCCCTCAGGAGCTGGACACATTTTGCTCTGCAGGGGGCTCGACACACTCAGTCTGTAGATTAGGAGAAATAAACAGGAAGGCTAGATGTGAAGAGGTGAGGCGTGCCTAAAGGCTTTCTCCTGTCCTTCCCTCTGTGTGTACGTCACACGCACACACACGCACATACACACGCACACACACACAGATGTAACCTTTGTGCCATGTCTCTGTTCTAAGAAACACACTCAGGAGGTAATTGGCAGCCTGCTACGTGCAAACGCTTAGCAGTCGAGTAGACACAGAGTGAAAGGGGGCACTGGGTTTTACAGTCGCAGTGGAGCTGAATACAGATGCACAGTAAAAGCTTTCATGCTGAAGACAAATATTTAGTTTTTATTCTAGTGGAAAATATGAATGGCCCTTTTTTATTGAAGGTAGCTGCTGTCAGATCAGAAGAGCTTAAATTTCTGTTTTTATATCTTGCTGAGGACCAAATGCCCCAACAATAGACGTATGTGTCAGTATACACTTTGTGGGGACATTTAGCAAGTTTCAGTGAGCAAAGCTGTTCACTGTTTAAAACAAAAAAATACAAATGATTCTCTTTTTTTGGCTACATTTATGGTTAGATTTAGGTGTATTATAGCATTAATTAGCTGCTTTAGCAATTATGTCAGTGGAAGGTCTTCCCAAGGATAATACAAAGGCATATGTACTTTCACATAATCACAAAGTGCTGCAGAAGAGTGTAAAGAAAAACTAGGGCAAGGTGGATTTAATTACCTCGATTATTTATTCATTTATTCAGAGGAGCTTCTGTCAGGCACTAAAAAGTAAAATCTAAATCTTTGTTGTCGCTTTGTTTTTCTCTTTCAAGCTCACGGAGATTCTTTCTTCTCTCCATGACAGGCTTCAGATGAGTGTCCTTCTGTGTGTGTGTGTGTCTGTGTCTGTGTGTGTTAAAGCAGTCAAAATGATGCAGTAGTGGACAGGACAGAAGGACACATTTTGTTTAGTGAGTATGCGATGTATAGTTACATATTGTGCTCTTTCTGGCTCTACAGAATGGTTCTAGTGAAAAGCGTGAAGTTCGTCAGTTCCAGTTCACAGCGTGGCCGGATCATGGCGTGCCCGAGTACCCAACACCCTTCCTGGCATTCCTGAGGAGGGTAAAGACCTGCAATCCACCTGATGCAGGTCCCATCATCGCTCACTGCAGGTGAGATACACATTTTTATGTCACCTGTCACGTTCCACCAACCACTCATACACAGGCTACAGCCAGGGAGGGTAAAGGCTCATATGTGTTTCCTCTGAGAACCATGAAGCCAGCCAACTGCATTTTTAACAATCTGCTGCTCGTTCTGCATCTCAAGGCAGTGTCACTTTCACATCCATGACCTCACAGATGTCCACAATTGGCTAGTGTCAGTTTGCTTGACAGTGCAGGGAATAACACCATCCCTCTCACCTAGAGAACATGACCAGTTTTGCTCTCTTGACTCCTGGTGAACGCTTTTTACTTGCACCACTCAGGAACGTGAGACACACATGTAATGCTAGATTTTTAGGTTGCTTATGCAACTCTGTGGCACCTGATGCGTTACATGAAGTTCAGTCAGATTTTCAAACATTAATCTGAAGTTAGATTCAGATTAAACTATATCTGTATTGCAGGGATTGGCTTTCCTCATATATTGGATGGTCTGTACTGTACCAGGCATGCATCACTACCATTATTCAGAGTATGAGTTCATGTTGTTTCGTACATGTTGATACTGAGATCAAAATGAATAATCTGCTTAATATCAATCAATGACGATGTCTAGCTTTCAGGACTAAATATATTTCACTATAATAGGTTTTGAGATGCATTCCCTGTGTTAGTTTTCTTCCACACTTAATATGCGAGTGATATGAATAATTAATTATCCATTTTGATTGGATTTCCAGTGATGGATTTGATGTCACTTCAAAGAACCAAGTTTTTTTAGTCTCCTGTTGGTGGTGGTGATGCTCAGGCAGGATTTTATGGCTATAGTCAGGTTAGATTTTGGATATCTAACCTTCAGCTGCAGAGTTACAGTGACACAGTGAGACAGTGCAGAACAGCTGAGAGCATCTTTTTCTCATCTAAGTCCATTTATATGCTAAGTCTCCTCCTGCCTATGTGATAGATCAAGGCTAAATTTGGAAAATTGACTCTGACTTGTGACCCACTATAAACCCCACACCTGCACCGAGCATATAGACCTACAGTCTAAATATATCCCATGCCAGTGTGCACCTACTGGGAATTTATAATGATAAAATGAATCCTTAATAGGTAACAATGTAGGGTAGTTTTTCACTAAACTTCTTGCCAGCTGTGTGGTTCTGCTCTGACTCACTACTCACTCTGCATTATTTGTGTGTGTTTAGTGCCGGCGTGGGCCGCACCGGCTGCTTCATCGTCATCGACGCCATGCTGGAGCGCATCAAGCACGAGAAGACGGTGGATATCTACGGTCATGTGACACTGATGCGAGCCCAGAGGAACTACATGGTGCAGACGGAGGATCAGTACAGCTTCATCCACGACGCTCTGCTAGAGGCAGTCGCCTGCGGCAACACAGAGGTCCCAGCACGCAGCCTTTTCTCCTACATACAAAAGCTGGCTCAAGTGGAGGCCGGAGAGCACGTCACAGGCATGGAGCTGGAGTTCAAGGTAGCATGCTAATATGCATCAGCTCTAGTGTTTCTAGAATTAAGCCTGACTGACTCGAACAACACATTCTGTATTTGGTGGAAAGATGAGTACGGGGAAAATGCAGCAGAAGAACTACAGGATTTTCACATGCAGCTCTAAGTCCGTTAATAATCTGATTAAATAATCCAATCAGAATATAAAATCCATCAAATACACCTAAATTGGATTTAATCATATCAGCTTAATCCAAATTAAATTTCAATTTCAGGATCAGAAGAGCTGAATTCATATAACAATGTAATGATTAGGTAAACCTTTGAATCCTCTATTTTTTCCACTAAATAAGAACTGCATGCTCATTTGTGTCAGTGGGAGCAACAAAGACTATGAAGTGAAGAGAAAAATTTTTTGAATGGTTTCAAAATATACAAAGTCAGAGGTGAGAAAGGTCCAAAGCAACCATCTGCTCAAGAAAGTGTTTCCTCCGGATATCTCTCATCATGTCCAGAATGTTGTTACAGGACACTAATTCCACAAGTAACATGCATCTGCAGGCACTGAAGGGTTGGCATTTAAATGCTGATTTGTTCAGCAGCACAGATGGGCTCTGTCACAAATCACACACCATGCACTTTATTCTTCTACCATACTCAATGACACTGTGTTTATCTGGTTATTGCTCCAAATATCTATATCTGTGTTCAGATTTCAACCCAGAATTTGGGATTCTGGTTTAAATCTTGTTCTTAGCATGTTGCACAATTTTTGTTTCTGAAAACCTAAAAACTAGTAACAGTTTTATTGCAACTATGGATGTGATGTAGCCTGGTATGGGGTTGCATTAGAACTGGACCAAGACAGATTGACATAAATAAAGCAGCATTGCCATTAAATAAAATGTATCCTCAGATTGAGCCAATCACGCTGTACAAGAGAGAATGGTAGATGGAGGATTATATGAGCTCTACATTCAACAACATGCAACTGAAGCATCTATTTTAAGACGAATTTACTTAGGTGTCAGAGTTCTTTGCTCTGGTATCCATAGTAACAGCTGCTTAAATCTGAATCTCTCTGATGAATCTTATCTGACTTTAATCTTCCTTTGTTAGCTTACTATAGAACTCGTAACTGTTGTTGACGTTGCAGACTGAGTTTATGAAAGATTTTTGTAAGCCTGTGTTTCACTGAAGAGCTGTTGACATCCCACGGTATGCTACGTGACTAAACCCCATTAAAGCCCACTCATTTCTGAGCAGCTCTTGACCTAATTGCGTGCACCGTATTGCACTACAGCCTGTAATCGTTTGTTAAATTACCCTCCGCAACAGAGAGACGCATCTGTCGGGCAAAGAACAGCGACACTCGTCATCTCCTGGGAAGACGCTCTCACCGCAGTCCATGCAAATGATGTAACTCTAGCAGCATGGCAGAGGACTGAGATTCAGCTGAGTTATTAATAGGAGAAAGAGAACTACAGGAGCCTTTAATTATTAGCTGATGATGATGAATAGACACAGAGGGAGAGAGAGAGAGAGAGAGAGAGAGAGAGAGAGAGAGAGAGAGAGAGAGAGAGAGAATTTTTCCTGCAGTACCCCACTCTTAAATAAATGTTTCACAGAAAAAAATTACCTTATTTTAATTTTCTTGGTGTAATTGATGAGTCTAGATCATTCATTAGAGGCTAACATGGATAACAACTAATGGAAAACTATTCCACTTAATAGCTCTACATGTACAAATTTGGATGTTCATGCTTATATTAACACTGAGTGTGTAAATTAGCTGTAAATTGTCCATATTGTCCGTAGTAGGAACTTCATACTTGATACCTGATCTCCACTTAATTATTTGGCAGGAGTGACAAGCTATTGGTCCATCCATTGCCATCAGCTCCAGTATGTCAGAATGTTTGGAATGTTATCAATCTCCATCTCTTTAAACTGATTTCTGTCTCCTTCTTTTCAAAATTTCATAATTAAAGGATTTGTGGCCACCAAATAATGTCCATGAAACACACAACCTCAAAGATCGTGTGTTCACGTATGGTATAGTAGCAATAAAGCCATGTGGCTCCTGCACTGTGTGTGTATGTGTGCGCGTGTGTGTGTGTGTTTTAAAATTCCATCAGCCAGCTGCATAGCTCTCTCTGCTTCTATGCTTTTCCAGGTGCTTCTTTTGAAGAGTAGGCACCCAGCCAGTGACACACACACACACACACACACACACACACACTAGAGCTAACGCACTCTACAGTATATACTATAGCAACTGTATGAAGAAAGAGGGAGTCAGAAATGAAAGACAGACAGTGAATTTGAGAGAGTGGATGTCAACCGTCCCATAAGAAGATTCTCTCAGACAGATGACCTAGAATCAAACCTTGTGTAACCATCATGGCTGCTCTGATGCTAATACATGCTAACTTTAACTTTGGATTGATTATATGACTACACACAACCACACATACATACCTACCTATACAGTCCCATCTGAAAGTTTTATTTTATTTTTGCTGAAAACCTTTGAGTTTGAGATCAAAAGATTCATATGACTTTCTCCTGAGTGTGTTTCTGGATGTCTTAATCAACTTAGGTGGGCATCAAATTTAATTAGTAATAATAATATAACTATTAATCAAATATGGGGACATGATTTATTTGTTTGTTTGTTTATAAATTTTACATTGAATGTGTGTGTGTGTGTGTGTGTGTGTGTGTGTGTGTGTGTGTGTGTGTGTGTGTGTGTGTGTGTGTGTGTGTGTGTGTGTGTGTGTGTTTATATAAGATCTCACCTTTTTGTATATTAGATGTGACAGTGACCCATTTCAATAACACTGGCATTGTTTCAGAGATGATTGTGTGTGATGGATGAATAGGTGTACAGAGGAACTAGGCCAGCACACCTCTCTATCACTCATGGCCAAGCAGCTGGAACACAGCTAGGATTCACGTGTCCTTAAAACCACACTGCTCCAATTATAAGCTTTTAAAGTCACTCACGATTCGCATAGATATATGTTTCATAGACACATTACACAGCATAGCAGGGTGCACGCTTGTCCAAAATCTGCTTTACATCAGTAGAATTTAAGGTTAATGTTAATATATCTTGAACAATTTAAAATAGTTCTACAATTACTCTGTTTTTCTTTTTGTTTGTTTCTGGTTAGTAAAAGTTTAACTGTTATAAAACTGGAGAGTATTCTTTTGTTAGAATTGTTATTATATTTATACTACATTTATACGCTATATGGGGGGGGGACCTTTTTTTGTTGTTGTTGTTGTTTTTTTTTTTTTTTAGTGCTTCAGTTATTTTAAAGCTCAGTAGCTTGTATAAGACAGGTACCAGTATCATCAGCTGGTTCAGTACTGGTTTCATTACCATTATCAGAAAGGACAATGTGGTATTGTGTGACCTATAAAACCTTCCGCGATTTGTTAGACACATTACTGAACATTCTGTTAACTTTTTCAGTGAACTGTCATCCTTAGACACACAAGACCTTCAATGTTTTGATCTGATTCTTTATTGTTTGTATAAGATTGTTTTATTGTTTGTTCTAATTTTGTTCATAGCATAGAGAGGAAACATCAATATATGTTGTTGTGTGTAGAGTATAATTTTCTCCAGCTCTTTTAATTCTGTCTGTTTATGCTGTTTTCTTCACATTTGCAGAGACTGGCCAACTCCAAGGCACACACGTCTAGGTTTATAAGTGCCAACCTGCCCTGTAACAAGTTCAAGAACCGCCTGGTGAACATCATGCCGTATGAGACTACCCGAGTGTGCCTTCAGCCAATCAGAGGGCTAGAGGGCTCTGACTACATCAATTCCAGCTTTATTGATGGATACAGGTACATACAACAGGCGCTCTTATCTTTTTTCCTAGTCTCTCTATTATAACAATGCTCTAGTTATAGATCATTAACTGTTTTAGTCACTTTGGTCGCTTTCTTTCTGGATTACAGTGAACAGCGCAGTTTCAAAGCAAACTTGGGGTTAATGAAATCCTAGAAGGCAAAAATCAGAACAAAATGGAATAACAACAAACACGCAGGACTTTTAGACATCACTGTTTTTTAAAACTGTGCTTTATATTAGCTAGCTTTATAACAGTCATTTTAGTTTTCAGGCAGACATGAAGTTCAAACATCACACATTAGTTATTCTCAGTAGTCATATTCACACTCCTGTGCACTTTATATTTGGCTTAACCCAGCGTCTCGTCAGCTTCTGCAACAAATGCAGCTACCAGTTGGAGGTTGGCTTACTGGACATCTTTACATAAATAAATGCATTTAATTCATATATGTGTGTGTTTAGGCAGCAGAAGGCCTACATCGCCACCCAGGGCCCATTAGCTGAGACCACGGAGGACTTCTGGCGTATGCTATGGGAGAACAACTCCACCATCGTGGTGATGCTCACCAAGCTGAGGGAGATGGGCAGAGTAAGAGAGAGAGAGAGAGAGAGAGAGAGAGAGAGAGAGAGAGAGAGTGTGTGTGTTTGTGTGTGGGTGTGTGTGGGTGTGTGTGTGTGTGTGTGTGTGGTTAAAGAATGATACTGCAAAAATGTCCATTTAATGTTGTAGAAGGTCCATAAAAAACAAGTTCCTATTATTCCTTAGCAGCTATAAGCTGACATTCCCTGACTAGCCTAACTTTTTATCTGTCTTTAAGGCAATAAGACAGAAAACATGCAGCTTTTGAAAGTGAAAAGTGCAAAGCAAAAACATTTTTGTCCTCTGAGTGATAGAAAGTACTGACACATTGGAGACTCATTCAAACATATACCTTTACCATATCAACAATGAACAATTGTTACTGTAGAAACAATACCATATTAAAACTTGTGCATTCATAAATTAACCTTGTGACTCAAATGAACATCTCACTCAGGTCTGTTGGTTCTGATAACAAAAACATTTTCCCTGTAAAACAGCTTGTGTGCGTTTATGAGACAAGTGATCTGGTTTAATGGGTGTGTTGCTATGTGCTTGTTTGTGTGTGTGTGTGTTTGTTGGTGTGTGTGCGTATTTATGCGTCAACAGGAAAAATGCCATCAGTACTGGCCAGCAGAGCGCTCCGCTCGGTATCAGTACTTTGTGGTGGACCCCATGGCAGAGTATAACATGCCCCAGTACATCCTTCGAGAGTTTAAAGTTACAGACGCAAGGGTGAGCAACTCTCTCTCTCTCTCTCTCTCTCTCTCTCTCTCTCTCTCTCTTTCACACACACTCTCTCTCACACACACACACACACACACATACACACATACATGCACACACTTGGCTTGCACACATCAGACCACCATATTTACCCAAGCCCTTATGCACATTACAGTAGCTCCTTGATTTTTATTAATTACTTTTGGGCAGCTTTTAAAACACTAATGCTAATGTGATGTGAGTCTTAGAGTGGAAAGAATTAAAACAGCAGCTATTTTACCACACATTCACTTCAAATATAAACCGCTAATCTGCTTTATTTAATGTGTTCATTCAAATCACTCGGCATGACAAATTCCTCTTAGGTAAAAAACAAACTTGAAAATAAAGCATGTTTGTAAATTTTTTTTTTCTGAATTAACATCCCGAAGGCATTTACACACACAGCAGTATTTTTGTCTGTTGGGAAGCAGTGGACCTGAAAGTCACCCACTTCCACCAAGAGAAAATTTGTAGCCAGTGGTTTAATTGGGATTAGATCATCAAAGCAGAGCTGGTAGAACCGTAACACAACCTTGTTTAAGACAGGAGAAGGTCCAGCCTGGAGAGGAGAGATGAAGAGGGAGAGAGGAAGATGAGAGGGACACTGCAGCTACACAGCTCAGACCTAGTCATGTATTTAATCACACAATTTGCCATACTCTGTGCAAAATTTAGTTCAATACATTCACTCATTAAAGCCTGTGAGTGTGTGTGTTGGGGGTGGGGGGTATGGTTTGCTGAGTAAGTGAGTAAGAGAGCACAATTAAGGAAGAGTGAGTTAGAATGAGGGATGGGACAATGAGGAGAGAGAGTGAGGGACAAGGGATGAGTGAGAGTGTATGATCTGTAGGCTGAACTCAGGTGCTCTTTGGGAAGAGTGAACAGCTCACACTTCACTCATTAACCTTCTTCTACCAGAAATATTACAAACGTAGTTTTGGGAGAAAGTTTAAACATTTTTTCTTGCATGAATTACGTGGGAGAGATGAGTGTGGTAAAAGAGGGCATGTCTGAGTAGGACACATGGGCGTGTCTGAGCTAGTGTACTAGCATGATACTTCTAAAGAAGTCATCTGATTTACATGAACATCCGTCATTAATATTAATATTTCAGATTTGAATTTATATCTTGTACTTTTTATATATGTTGCCCTTGCCTGTTTTTTCTCCTTCCCATCTAATTTTTTTCTCTCAATCTTTCTATCCCTCTTCCGCTCTGCCTCTCAGGACGGCCAGTCTCGGACTGTGCGACAGTTCCAGTTCACTGATTGGCCGGAGCAGGGAGTCCCTAAATCTGGTGAAGGTTTCATCGACTTCATCGGCCAAGTGCACAAAACCAAGGAGCAGTTTGGCCAGGATGGTCCCATCTCTGTCCACTGCAGGTAACACACACACACACACACACAAACACATACACAGACACACAGGATAAGTATAACACCTCAGACTGATGATTATGACTGGAGACTTGAGTTTTGAGCACATACACCCACACACAGTTCTCATCAGCATGCTTTAAATCTGTTAAATGTCATCATCAGACGTGATTCTCACACTTCCAGTCCATTAGCTTTCAGCGGCCTCACTTTTTATTCTGTATAAGATCTAATTCTCTATATCAGCACCATTTCACAGGCAAAACAGCACTACACAGCCTACTTTACTCTAATAACACTCTCCATTGCTCTACACCGTCTCTCACACAAAAAAACCCTCTGAGATCTAGAAATAACATTGCAGATAAAACACTGAACGCTGTGACGCCAAAGTACAGCTGTGTTCCATACTGGTGTTTAAATTCCACACTCATCTCCTCCTATACTCAGATGGTAAGATTCACACATCTACAGTATAAGTAAATATGCCATTTGAGCACAGATAGATAACTAATGCAACACTTTCTGTGACATGTGCGTGCTGGAGTCTCAAGTGCAGTCGAGTCTCCGATTTTATCTGTAATTCAACTGGAAGATGTGATACACTGTGTGTGTATTTGCTCACAAATACGGTAGATGATCTCTCACCCTATACCCTTTGGCGTGCACACACACACACCCACACTCACTAACTGATTGTTTACTCTGGCTCAGGTGGCTCATGTCTCATTTTCCCCTTCCTTCTTCAATCCATCGTATCTCTTTCACTCCATTTTTCAACATCTCACACATCTCTATTAATCTACAGCTGCTTCACTCATTATTTTCTCCCTATTCATTTCTTCTCATCTCGCCTCATCACCCCCCAAAATATCATATCTAATAGAGGCACTGGTCATTAATTGGCTGAGCGAGTTCAGTGAAACAGGAGCATAAATCTTTTTGTTGGGCGAGCCTGTCACGTTTCAAGCCCGACGTGTGTTAAACAGGTTTTGAGGATGTGTGAGATTGGTTTCCAGCACAAACAGCCATGCAGGCACTGGGTGAACGCTAGGCTTTTATTAAACAGTGGTTTCATGTAGCATCATTACAGCCAACGATGTTTAACCAGAGTCGTTATAATTCATGACGTGAGACACTGAATGTGCAGCGAGCTAAGGTTATGTTCTCTAAGTCAGACACTTTTTTATGCATCATTTCAACCTCGGCAAGTGGAAGGGGAGAAAAATAAATCTGTTGTTAGAGAGTCTGTTGTCATTTCAGTTATTACTCCAGAACTGATGCAGGAGTTAGAGAGAGTGAGACAGACGGACAGAGACAGATGACAGAGAAAAACAGAGAGAGAGATAGCAACAGAGAGAGTCAGAAAAACAGGAGGGGGGACCGAAAGAGACTGAGGGAGAGACAGAGGCAGAGCCCTGGAGTGTTACAGGAGCCGATATACGCTGGGTGCTCTGTCATAAATAACAGGGCTGTGTGTGTCTGTGTGTGTCTGTGTGTGTGTGGTTATGCCTCAGTGTGCCTCCCAATAGAACCGGTACTCAGTTCATGATTATTTCTTCGATAATCCTCTCAGAGTTCCTGGTTCACTGCATGTCTAAAAGTCAATACTGACATCTTTAATACGAACCGCTGCCATATTCATAACAGAGTGCTGGGGATAAACAGCAATGTACTGTATAGTACCCAAATCACTATATAGTGACTATAGTGAACTCTTTTACTAGTGGAGATATACAGTATATAGATTACTCATAAAATCCCAAAATGCATTGCATTGGGTTCGGGTTCAAACCATGTATCACTAATATGGCAACTCTTTGCTGATATAGTGACTGCATGTACAATAATAACACAGACATTAAGTATTGTGAGTTAGGCATTTAACCAGCAGTAAATCACTAAGGTCAGAATTTTATCCCAATAATCCACATGCTAAGTACTCTAATCTGATAGATTTAGTTGTTCTATATGTGCAGTGTTAGAGGATTATGAGTTGAACTGTTTGCAGTCAGCACAAAACCAACAAATGATGACAAGCATCATTTTACAAAAACAAGGAATGAAATTAGAAATGAAAGTAAAGTGTATGGCTAAACGTCTTATATTTTATGATGTAGTGCTGGTGTGGGCCGGACTGGAGTCTTCATCACGCTCAGTATCGTGCTGGAGCGGATGCGCTATGAGGGAGTGGTGGATATCTTTCAGACAGTCAAAATGCTGAGAACCCAGCGGCCTGCCATGGTGCAGACCGAGGTAAGAGACTCTAATCATGTTACAAATGACCAAACCAGCTCTCGATATATTTTTGAGAACTTTTGTACCTTTAATATGTATCTTCCATCATAAATTGTAGGTATAAAGGTGTAAAGGTACAAAAGGTATATGTTTGATGGTTTGACACCAGCAACAAGGAATAATACCTTTAATAACATTTTGTATCATGTTTTCTAACAACAAATTCACTTTTCTTTCTTAAATATTTTGTTTGACATACATGCAGAAGCAAACAGGAACAGTTTTTACATTTAAAAATAGCAGAAAATGTTTTATTTTATTACTGGTTTTCTCCTGACACCACTCTACGCGTAGTTTGTTGGGGATTGTTTGTTTCTGATTGGCGTACAATCATAAAGGCAGAACAAGTTACTAAATCACCGCTGTTTTGTAATAACAAGCTCCTGAGCAGTTGTTTTTCATTTTGCTGTTTCCACAGGACGAGTACCAGTTTTGCTACCAGGCAGCTCTTGAGTACCTAGGAAGCTTTGATCACTATGCAACGTAAAAAGCCATCTCCTTCCCCCTTCCCAGTGCCCCCTCTACAGCCTCCTGAGCCATAGGAACCTGCTTGAAACAATTGAAACAGTAACAACTGTACAAAAAATCCAACAAAATAAAAAAAAGAAATAAATCCTGTTGCAAAATAAATCCCAATCTAAAGAGTGTATTTGGCAGCAGATTCCAGGACCATCATCAAAAAAAATCCTAATTGAACAGAGCCCAAGCCGAGGCAGATGGAGAGATCCGTTTAGAAACCAACTCCATGTACGTCCTCAATCATGAGACAGAACCAAAAGTATTGGCTCAGGCCACGAGGTGGGAATGATCTATAAGTTGGACTGCTTACTTTACCTCAAGTGTTCTGATATGGAGGATATTATTAATCTATATGTGGACGTATATCTCCAAACCAATTCTGTAAAGATACAAAAATGATCAGGAGCTAAAATTCAGGACTCATCTATGCGTGGGTTCAGCCGATTGATCAAAGTGGATGTGATCACACTGAGACTGACCTGATTGGTGAGGTGATTGAGCAGAGATCCTTCAGTAGTTTGATCATGGTGATGGCAGCAGAAGGTGTTTCCGGGGTTGCGTTAGAGAAGTAGGCAGGATTTTTACCTAGAGTCTCTACAATCCCATCCATTTCAAGATATCAAGGCTCGTGTTCATCTTATACAAAATGCTAATTCTCCAGAAGTCGTTTCGGTGCTTTTTTGGGACAAGCTAGCCAATGTCTTCACAACACGCCAATGTAGCTTTGTCTTGAAAGCGTATGGAGGCGACTGGAGCGTGACCCTGACAGTATCTTGTGAGAAATGTGAGGACCAAATGATTCTCCACTGTTTTCTCTGGATCGTGGTATAAGTTACCTGTGACTGGTTTTGACCTGTGACTGGTTCAGAACCTGGTCTGCAGGGACCACCACCGCCACATGCATGGAATCATGGGATTGGTGCTCCAGTGACCAACATTTGCCATGATTCATTGCCTTGAATCTGGAAAGGCTGTTCTTTAGACAAGAAAGCACTCTTTTCCTGTGACCAACCCAACAGTGAAAGATCTCAGATGTCCCTGACGGCAGTCTGCACCAAGACAAATGCTCTCGGGGATCCGTGAACACTTTGAAGGCCATCATTTCATTATGGCTTCACTGGCCAATCACAGTGGATCTCCATATACAAACCACATCAACAAACAGAAACCCGGTGGTACGACTTAATGTGCGCATCTCCGAACTTTTAATTAAGACTTGAACATAAATGTGTGTGACAGGATAAGAGGAAACTTCTCTTCCTTCGCTCTCTGCATAGGTCAAAATGGTGTGTGTGTGTGTGTATGTGTGTGTGTGTGTGTGTGCGTGTGTGTGTGTGTGTGTGCGCGCATACTGGAGAATGCTTGAATGGCAGAGCTTTCAGATTAGTTTGCAACGGAAGATACTGATTGCGCTGTGGAAGAGCCGTGTGTAGTCTTTTCTTATTTCCAAAAAAGCCTTATCGTTGTAACATTATACAAAATGACATTGTATTATTATTATTATTATTATTATTATTATTACAATTAACATAATTTTACTTTCATTTGATCTGTTTAGATTTGTAACAGATACAGAGACTGTATTTGTTTTTGGGTTTTTTAAGGAGGAGAAAAAGAGCTGGTTTTTGTTCATATTATGTTAAAAGACATTCTATTTTTTCACTATAGAAATGTGAAATGTGGATGTGTGTGTATATTTATGCATACACACTTACATACACAGTATATTTAAATGCAAAATACAAAGATGTATCCAAATCATAGTATGATTAGTATTTCTTATGTATTTTTTTTCACTCATGAACATGTATTCATTTATATATTATTTTTTAATCATGATTTGGAGAAATGCAGCTTGGCCTCATTCTTATTGCTCAAAAAAGTACAAACTCTTAGGTTTGATTTATATTCTTATCATCATTAGTAGTGTGTAATTTGAGGTAAAGGCATTAATATAAAAAATAAAAAAAAAAAGCAGTAGAATTTCTTAACATTGACTTAAACGTTAACTTTTTATTTCTACATTTTTAATATTCATGAACTGTACCCAATGTTTCACTTCCCTTATTAAAATTTCATTTTTACTTTTTTTATTTTACATTATTGTTGTTTTTTACTTTTGAAATCACAGAACTGATCATCGGCTTGTTATGTATGAACAAAGGTCCTGAATATGAAGTGTAAATAAACTAGATTATATGTATTTGTATAATTTGACCCACACGTTTTTCTGTCTGAACAATTCTGAATTTAAATGTGGAAAAAAAAAAAAAGCTTTTTCTGAGGAACTTGGTGGTGTTGCAACAATCTTCTCCATCTCTGATCCCTTCACTTTCACTTTTTTGAAAATATTTTATATATATATATTTTTTTTTTTATATGAGCTGTCCATCCCAGCGAGCTCAACAGTCATGAAGTTTCTTTTTTCCCTCATATGTAACTGCTTGAAGTTAATCCTACATTGCATTTACAGTTTTCTTTCCCCCTTTGAATAAAATAAATTATGTTTGGATAATGAATTAGGGAAGGGCTTGTGTGGTTGGTGCATACACTTGAACATGAAGACATAATGGAGTGACTGCACAAATTCGCCTTGAACGAATGTGAAACCTTTGTTGTGTGGAATCACATCACTGCCAGTATAATCAGTTTGCCCATTTACTTCATTCTTTAGTTTTTAACCACTGCAGGCTCTCAGTCTGTATACTTACATAATATACCATTTTTTATTCTTTTTCCTGGAAATCATTCTTTCTTGCTAAAGTTTAGAAGGAGACAGAAATCTGAAAATTCCAGCTCTGCCTTGGGAAGTGGAGTTCGACTTGTTTCTCCACAAGAAGCTCTTCGATTCGAATGGACACACATATCTCTGGAGCTCAGAATAAAAATGTTTGGATCTCTGATCTTTGTCTGACTTAAATGTCAGATTGACAGGGAAAGTACAGACTTTACTCCACTTCACATATAAAACCGACCATATTGAGAAGAAAAAAAAGAAACAAGTAAAGAAGAAAAGCCAAAATTGAAAAGTTTGTCTTTGTACGAAAGCCAAGCGATACTGCTTTCAAACTGTTACTTCTAACGGAAACAATAATTGGTTTAAAAACCACTGTGTATGTAGATATGTTGACTTTGTATTAAAGAAATGTTGTCTGAATCTCTGTTTTCTGAAGTTTGTTATTAAATTCTTAGTTTTGGGTTTATTTTCAGGTCATTCTTTTTACTTGCTGCATTTCAAAAGAAAAATCTGTACAGTACATTCTACTCAGTGCTGTGGGAAGCTATGTCACTAATATATCTCTTAAAGCTACAAGCTGCTCTTGATTTAACTGTTTTGATAGTAGCTAGCTACACTATAATATACTAAGAAGAAGAAGCTAAGAACACTGAAGCTGATGTGTCATTCTAAGGAACAATTTACTGCAATGTCATTTTATTGTGGCACTAATTTATTAAGTTTAAAGGTATCAGTATCAGTAAAGCATTCAGTAACTGAAATCAGTGATCTCTGACATGGACACATTGTCTGCACTGTCTTCCATTTACACTACTTTAGACAGTATTTTTAAAATAACCCACTTTGCCTGATAATAACGTCAATACTAGTCTATCTGCTGCTCCTTTCCCAAGCATGGGGCAACATGATTCCTGCCCGAATGGATCTCTATATGCAGTTGATAAAGTTCCACTAGGTGCCATAACAACTCTAAACTATGCAGCGAGCCCCAGACCACGTGATAGAGCCACACCGGGTAAGCTGTGCAAAGCAATGAAACATTGGCTTATGTTTTTTAAAAACATTTAAAAGTGTTCATTATATTTTAAAAAAATACAAATTTTAGTTGTGAAATGTAACATTTGTTCAATGGCTCATATAACTGAGGCTCATATAACTAAGCCATCACTGAATGTAAGGAAAAAAGGACTTTGTATAGGGAAAAAAGATAAATAACTGATGTAAATGTAAAAAGCTAAGTTTCTTTGTGATCAAACATACAGTTCATTAAGACAGAAGGATGGTAATAAAATTCTTCGTTTTTAGCTGGAGGCTTCTAAAAACAGCTATAATAAATTCTGGCACCTTGACAGAACAATCTTTGCTATGTCAAAATTTCACTCGGGGTAGAAATTGACGGCGTCTTCATTACACTACACAGACATACACACACACACCTCCCACTCACTATGCCTTCTCTCTGATTTTCCTAAATGCTTTGGACACATTGGTTGCATGTATTCTTTTTTTTTCTTATATAACCGGGAAACAGCCGACAACATACAGTCTCTTCATGAAAACCAAATCAGAATTTTCATATTTACTTTCACTAGCATCTAAATTGCTTGTGGATCCAGTCTAATCAGCGTGTCGATACACAATAGCTGAGATTAAAATGCCCATGAGGATGAAACCCACACCTGTCACTGTTTATGTTATTGCCTATCACATGGCCCATTAGTTTAGACTAGAGTACAAAGGCCAGTTAAATTTATTGCCAGTAGCTAAAGCCTCCAGGTTTTCGCCCACATTAATTAAAATCACAGCATCCTCATATTACACTGGGAGTAATTCTGCTCTGTTCTCTGATAGTGTGATATTAAAAACCAAATGTCTGTTCACTTGCTTTCACTGGGAACACTACACAAACTAATATTACTTCCCAGCCAGTAAGCTCAGTGTGAAGCTGTCCAAATGCCAGGGGCCCTGCTGCTTGCGCTCAACCCATCACCTGTTGCTATTTACGCTCCTGTCTCCCCTGGGCTGAGCACATGGTGCTAGCATTCTGCTAATCACACCCTCCATCCAGCACATCCTCTTTGACTGAATAGGCAGTGGAGGGAAAAAACAGAGTTGCTCATTTATTATTGGGGAAAGTATAGGCAAAGCAGGAGGATGTGGGCTTAATTATGCTCAGAGGCAGGCGCTAGCTCATTAGCACTTGGCTAAGCAGGACATCAAAGTGGGGTTTGTGACAGGGCACCCAAAAGCCACAGGAACTGGTAATAACTGGCAACACAATTCATGTGATTATCTGTAGCCTGTGGCAGAGCTTGAGTGCAACTAACAAACTGATCAAATCAAGACCATTTAAATATGGATATGATCAACCATTTGGATGAGGGAGGGTAAACATGGCAGTCTTGTGTATATGCATGTTAGCAATGATCTCTCTCAGCTTCTCAACTGCTTCTTTATACTAGAGAGCTTCTGAAGGATGCACAAGCCTCTTTAGCAGCACAAGTGGAACCAATGTTGTCAATGGTTTCTATGAGTTCAGTTATAATTCTTTCAGATACAAGTCATATATATTGGATACATATACACTGGATATATACTGTATGTAGTTGTATGAAGTATTTGGTTTTATACCTCAGTGCTGTTAAAATCTGCACTCTGATTGGTCAGAAAGTGTTTAATCATTTTCTATAACAGCAACTCTGACAGTTGTGCAGCTGTGCATTCCTATAGTTTCTATATGTTTAATAGAGCTAAGTTTGGTGAGTTGTTGTCTACTATAATTTTTCCAAACAGGCCACCAGAGTCAGTTTTAAGTTTTAGAGCGGAACTTTGTAACAACAGGACTGATAACCTTCAGTTTTTTTGTATTCTGACAAGCTCAACTGTTTTATTAGCTTCCTGAGAGAGGACAAAAAAAACTAAATTATACATGATGTGATGTGATTTTTGACATTTAAATAAATAAATAAATAAATAAATAAATAAATAAATAAATAAATAAATAAATAAATAAAATGCTTTGGCAAGTTATAAGATAAATTCTAAAATATTTTTTTTAAAGCGTAAAAAAAAATTTATTAGATTTATAATACACTTCAGTATGTGCTGTTATTGGAAAATAATCAACATGAAAATAAGCATTAAATATCGTTCTGATTAGTGGAGTGTGATTTAATGACTGCAGTGTTGTGATAAACTATGGCACAGTTTGCTTTTGTGCAATTATTCATAATACAGTAATGTCTGGCTGATCTACACAAAATTAAAATCTACAAATCCTGTTTGTACCAGTTGTAACAGTTTGTAGCAGAGTATTTATATTTTATTTTTAATTGACAATTAAAATAAAGGTTAATTAAAAGCATATTTCATACTTTAAATGATACTGGTTTTACTGTAACTTTATTAGCAATTCTAAATAGTTATGTCTTCAATAATTTGCCATTTACATACTGCTAATAGTTACCATGATGTTTCTTTAGCAAAAGGATTTAAATGAGGCAAAAAAGGCCCTACAGTCTAATATGTTCTGGAAGTTTCCAACCCCCCTTTAAGCCTTAAATGAGCTTTTGGTTCTCAATTGCAATCTCTAATGCTTATGCAACCTCTTGAGGTTTCTCAGAGGCTAATGTTAGCAATTTAGCATAGCCTTGAGCTTTGTGTCTTCATGGGGTTCATGATGTAAATGAAACCGTACAGCAGTTGGCATGCCAGTGTCTTCAGTCACTGTACTGTGTATGGATTACTGCAGTCTGTGTGTTCAGTTTCACTGAGCTCGGAGTCAAAAGTATAAACAACTCAAAGTGGATTACTTTCCTGTAACAGAATGTCCTAAAGTGTTGTTATTTTCTCTCTTGCACCTGCATTTGCCTAATTTTTTATTTGTTAAAGAATAACACATTGGCTGAAAACTAACACGTCCTTCTTCCTAGATAGGTGACACCAGCCAAGCATACCTTTTGGAATTGCTGCTCATGTTGTTATACAGGGAAGCACAACACAGTCTGAAGACAGCTCTATCAACCCTCTACTGCATACACAAGATTTATAGAAGTCTATGAATTTCTAGTTTAGATGTGATTGACAAGGGAGCAAGACTATACCATCCCTCCCACTCAAAAAAGCAAGGCCAGTTTTGCTGTCTCGGACACTTGGATGGATGTGGCATTGGCAGGAATCAAACACACTCTACTGACAATAAGGCAAGCGCATCTGCTGCACCAACATGGATGGATTTTTTTTCTTTTTTAACTTGGGCGGACTAGAGTTACCAGGATAATATGTATAATAAATAAACCTCTTCACAAATATCTTCCTCAAACCAATTAAGGTATATAGATAACTTCAAAGAGAAAATCAGACCGATTGATGCAATGATATGGTCTGGAAAGAGATATTTGAAAAAATGGCTTCCTTTTGAATGGCTGTGCAGTAAATGTCAGCCTGCTTATACCACACACTGAAAAACTGAGAGTGATCTCAGGTGTTTTATTCAGTACTGCTTCAGATATTCTGAATAAAGTTCAGTCCTGTAGTGAATAGAATCCAAATTACTGTGATCATATCATAAACTGGGTGAAACAGAGGACACAATCATCTCCTGTGTTCACTCTGTATGTCGTGCTCACTGTCTTGGTCTCTACTTCACTTCCTCTGTGATTTGCATTCATTGCATTCATTTTTCTTTTACTCTTAAGTGCTTGTCATTACTTTCTAATTGTTTGCATCATACAGAATTTGGAGTATGATTTCACAAATCGCTCTCTCTCTCTCTCTCTCTCTCTCTCTCTCTCTCACACACACACACACACACACACACACACACACACACACACACACACACACACACACACACACACACACACACTCTGTTTTAGGCATACAATTAACTGAAGCGTTATTTCTTATTCAAATGCATGTAATTCTTCAGCCCCATGTGCTATGAATAGAGACGAGGCTAAGGATCAGGTGTCGTAAATCGGAATGTCTCTGCTGCCCTCTTGTGGTAAAAATCTGAAATACTTCCATTAAATCGTACAGAAAGGTCAGGGTATATTCTGGCAAACGGTTTCCCTTTTGCGTTTCGCAATCGGCATAGCAAACTGTAGCACACGCCGTTTACCAACACGCGATGGGTAATTCGCAAAGCACAACGTTCCTTCTGTTTATCCAGCGCGATACCATAGAAAGGAATTAAAAGTACGAGGCTCCAAGTGTAAGAGGCGGGGCAACAGTTACAAAATTTCAAACATAAAGTTGATGCAAACAGATATTAATAGACAGGTTTCAGTCAAATATTTATGGTTTCTTTAGCGAAATTCAGTGTTATAAACATGAATTTAGGAATAAAAATAATAAAAGATAGGCTACTACACCAAGTTGTCAGAGGAAATGTAACTTAACCAAGTTTTGGAGAAAAAAACCACAAAACAATTAACCATTCGTTTTTTATTTATTTATTTATTTATTTTATTTAACCCTTATTTAAGTAGGTAGAACTCACTGAGATTAAAATTCACAGGAGTGACCTGGCCAAGATGAGAAGCAGTACTACAAGTAATTCAATAACAGACTTACACACTACAAAGTTATATAAGTGGCAGTCTTGTGTGCATGAATGTTAGCAATGATCTCTCTCAGCTTCTCAACTGCTTCTTTATACTAGAGAGCTTCTGAAGGATGCACAAGCCTCTTTAGCAGCACAAGTGGAATCAATGTTGTCAATGGTTTCTATGAGTTCAGTTATAATTCTTTCAGACACAGGTCATATATCACTGGATATATACTGTATGTAGTTGTATGAAGTATTTTGTTTTATACCTCAGTGCTGTTAAAATCTGCACTCTGATTGGTCAGAAAGTGTTTAATCATTTTCTATAACAGCAACTCTGACAGTTTTGCATTCCTATAGTTTCTATATGTTTAATAGAGCTAAGTTTGGTGAGTTGTTGCAAAGTTTTATAAGTTATATAGTTATTACGAGATCTATCCTTGAAAGGTTATACTATGCTTCTCAGTCTTTAATTGTGAATCAATTAAAAAACAAACTATTTGGAATGTAGTACATACTAAACCAGTTAAGTATAAAGAATTCAACAAATAAGACAGTGGCAACAACCCCACCAAAGCATAACCTGCATTTTGTAATAAAATTATATTATTTTATGTAATAAAAGTCCATTAATATGGATTTTAACCTAGCCACACATAGAATTTATTGAACGTAATCATCAGAGAAAAGGACTACCAACCAACATAACTTATCAAATCATTGCATAAAGCATTATTTTGTATTATTTCATATGTATGGTTTCTAAGTTTGAAATTGTTTCGTGTCATTCATTTTCTGTGGAAGGGGACACAAACTAGGATGCACATTGCAGGGGGTCTCATGCTGATATAGGTTTAGAACCACCTAATGTCTACCACATTCTGAAATAGTGATGATGGCCACTGATGTGGACATTCAGACTGCAAGTACAATCATCTACAGCTTAATCTTTTTTCTTACTGTATATTAGAGATGCTCGAATCATAAACGTCACCCGAATCGGCAGCTTCGTTATCATTTAATCCTTTTTTAATGAATTCTGTTTTAAATGAACGTTCATATATTAAAAAAATAATGATTATGAATTATCATACCTCTCATATCCGCCTCCGACCCACCGGTGATTTATTAAAATGCATATTATTTCTTATTATGCTACCCATCCCGTGAGTTACCCGCAGCGCACGCGATAGGCTTTAACCGCGATCCGAATGAAATGTGTAATGATGTAACTTTAATTTTGCATTATTGTCAAATCTGCAGCAAAATATGTATAGATAAATATTGTGCAATGATGATAATATTGTTTTTATTTTGTTTTTTATTATTATTGTGTGTGTGAAAATTTTGGTTTGGTCATCAGTTTATTTAATATGGAAAAATGACAACACAAAAAGGTCGCAAGGTGCAATTTCATAGCGAACTTTGCAAAGGGACACTTTGCACTCTACCAAGGATGAAGGATAAAAACTTAACCAGTAGGCGTTGTTTTTAGTAATTAGGCTTGTAATATCCTTAGGTGCAGATATATGTATACAGACATAGACACATGGATATAAATTAACACGAACCTTTATTTATATATATCGAGCGGAACACTCCACACATGTCCACACTTGGTCGGCGACAACAGACTGAAACCCCGAACACCGCTCCCTACTGGACAACCTTGTCTATAACATCCCATTTACTAAAGGTTACATTTAGTTTTTTAGTAAATAAATACAGAAATGGGGGTGGGGGCACGGTGGCTTAATGGTTAGCACGTTTGCCTCACACCTCCAGGGTTGGGGGGTCGATTCCTGCCTCCGCCTTTTGTGTGTGGAGTTTGCATGTTCTCCCTGTGCCTCGGGGGTTTCCAAAGACATGCATGGTAGGTTGACTGGCATCTCTGGAAAATTGTCCGTAGTGTGTGAGTGAATGAGAGTGTGTGTGTGCCCTGTGATGGGTTGGCACTCTGTCCAGCGTGTATCCTGCCTTGATGCCCAAAGACTCCCTGTGACCCAAGTAGTTCGGATAAGCGGTAGAAAAATGAATGAATGAATGAAATACAGAAATATGCAGTATTACAAATTGTAGGTAGGCCTATATATTATGCACAGTGGTGCAGAATTTCTGCTCATTTCATTGGTAGGCCAAACCTTTTATACAGTACATGTAAAATGACATATTTAGTGCAGTCTTGTCAGTGAAGTCAGTGTCTTTGTAGTTGATGTAGTTTAATTTGCACAAAATAGCAAACAGTAAATTATTAATATTCTTAATATTCTTAAATAATCTTAAATTATTATATCAGAATTATAGTAAAATCTGCTTTTTAAATGAGCAATATATCCCACATGTGCTCGGTCAGATTGAAATCTGGGGAATTTAGAGGCCAAGTCAACTCCTTGTCTCTCTTTGTATTTGTCTCAGCTATGTGTTATCAGTAGGCTTCCTGTTCCTGAGACCAGACAGGCTAGCCTTCTCTCCACACATAAATAAATAGGAGCTCACCACCCTGTTGCCAGATCACTGGTTGTGATTTGTTGACCACTTTTTGTAATTACTAAACACTGCATATTGAGAACATCCAACAAGGCCTGTTGTTTTGGAAATGCTCTGACTCAGTTGCTCAGACGTTGCCCCATTTTTCTACATCCAACACATCAACATTGAGAACTGACTGTTCACATGGTGCCTAATATATCTCACCCCTTGACAGGTGCCATTGTAATGAAATATTCAGTGTTATTCACTTCATCTGTTAGTGGTTTTAATACACTATTTGCATTAAAATGAGGTCTCACAGCTGATTATTCATTAAATTCATCAAATTCTAAATCAGTGCAGCTATAACGTTTCCTCAGGCTGCATTTTAATCTGTTGTTCATGGTGATGGTGAGAATAAATCATCACTTTGTCATTACCTTTTGGTGATGTGTTTAAATACATCTCAGTATAAACATTTGAACAAATACTGCACTGGCATTTTCTCAGCATCTTCAAGGTTTTAAACAATCGCTGAAGCCATGGTCCTCAAAAAGCCTACAAAGCATGTACCGGATCTCTGGCAAAAGTATTGGCACTCTTGTTAATAAATAATAATGATGCCAATAATGAATTATTTGTAAAGATTTTTAATAGCTTTAATAATCTTTAATAGATTGTTTTCTATTGCGCTCAATCACCATACACACTATTGTTGCATTTGAGGAACTGTGAATGTGTACATGTGTTTCATGTTTTCATACCCATCACTACGAAGAATACCAAAAAGCATTAAATAGAAAGATATTAGATTGCTGATGAATATAAGCATTCTACACAACAAATTTTTGAACTGGATTTAAAGACACCAAAAAAATCAGATCTGCATGGAGGAATTGAAGTTGTTCATGGTTCATTTACAAGTATTTCTACAGGAAAAGATCATTCCTTGCATAACTTGATCTCTATAACTTCTGTTTAAATTTAGAGTGAAGTGCAGAAGCTCCATCTGTTTTTCCATCACTTCTCCAAGGTTTATTCAACGGGTGGTAGTGATTCTGTCTCAGTGTCAGTGTGAGTGGGTGGATCAGTGATGAGCCTCAGTTACTGTGAGGTAAGAATTCGAACACGGGGCAGCGCCGCCTCCGAATTATGAAAATCTCTCACTTTACTATGCTGAGGTGTGAATGAGGTTGACTGCTTTAAATTCAAATTCAAATTTTATTTGTCACATACAAATTCATACACAGTGAGATATTGAGTGAAATGCTTTTTACGGCTGTCCTTAATATGAAAATTATGTCGGATAGAAACATTCTAAAATTGGAATTATGCTAAAAACCATATACAGCATATAGGGAAATATGGTGGAAAATTGCAGTAGAAAAATAGAGAAGTAGTATCAGAATACAGTGATTAGATTTGTTTATAGTACAAGGATGAAGTATGAATGGAATGAATATGAATATAGTGCAGTTGTATTATTGTGCAAAACTTTGGCTGAGATAGATGACATACATGTAAGTACAATAAAAGTGCTCTATCAGAACTACAGGGTTCCTGGTCAAGTTCCTGTTAGAAATTACCCCAACTGAATGATTCCAGGGGGGGGGTTCAATTCCCGCCTCCGCCTTGTGTGTGTGGAGTTTGCATGTTCTCCCCGTGCCTCGGGGGTTTCCTCCGGGTACTACGGTTTCCTCTCCCGGTCCAAAGACATGCATGGTAGGTTGATTGGCATCTCTGGAAAATTGTCCGTAGTGTGTGAGTGAATGAGAGTGTGTGTGTCCTGCGATGGGTTGGCACTCCGTCCAGGGTGTATCCTGCCTCGATGCCCGATGACGCCTGAGATAGGCACAGGCTCCCCGTGACCCGAGGTAGTTCGGATAAGCGGTAGAAAATGAGTGAGAGTGAGTGAGTGAACGATTCCATTTCATCATGACCAAAACAACAACAATGCAAACATGGAAAGGAGTCGAGGCTGCAGTCCTGTAATGTTCCACAATAATGTAGCTTTTAACATCCCCATGAAAAAGGCAGCAGAATAGTTGTGGATGAACCTGTTTAAGTATAAAGGTTGAATTTTACTAGTTCTTAACAAAGTGTATGCTACACAGAATGGAGTCCAATGGAGTCTAAACAGTCATTTGGAGCAATGCATGTGCAAGTCCTCAGAAAAAAATAATTGAGTCTTATATACTTCACATGCTATTCTAGATCTGGAACTGGTGTACCTACACCTGTGTAGCCTTACAACCTACTGAATGGTCTGATCTTATACATTAGATCTCCTAGATTTGTTAATACTTTTCATCAGAATCAATGTGGATGAAATTGAAAACATTCCAGTATTTTTGCTTTTAATCCTCCAGATGTACATAATCTACGACATTGAGCATGTAAACATTGTCACTTGCATAGCCACTGCTTCTGGATGAACATTTAAAGTATTAATCGGCCCTAACTGTCACATTCATCAAGGAAATGTTATCTGCATGCTACCAGAGGCCCCCTTCCCAAATTCTAGAGGTTATTCCTCAGTTATCACAATCTTATCCTGTTCATTCACTGAACAGTGGCATCCAACATAACCAGACCACTGGTAAAAATGCTTCTGCTCTGCATTCTTTTTCAATCTAACAACAACAGTCATATATGATAAAAGTAACACATTTATATAAGACATATCTGATTTTTACTGGTTGGTATGTCCTCTTTTTGTTATAATGACAGTATGCACTCAAGCTGCCATGGACTCCACAGGACTTAACTAAGATCAAATCCACTGAACATCTAAACATCCGGTTATTTCAGTCAAGACCACTTTGTAAATGAAGTTTATTGAGAGCATACAGTTAGTGTTGGCGGGATGGTTCTGTTCTGGGAGAATTTTCCCACGCCCCTGTCCGTGGGGGCCGGAGGAATACGTGAAGAATTTAATCGGCGCTGGCGACGGGTTCTGGCTGGAGGAGTCGGGGACGGAGGAGGGTGTTGTATCGCAGCAGCAGCGATGCGTAGGAGCGGCTCGAAGGCGAGGATTTAAAGGAGGAGAAATTAAGGAAGTCGTGCCGGATTGGCGCGCCTCGTAGACAGCTGATTAGTAGCTGATTCAGTTTACTACGTGGCTTGCCTGAACTAACGCAATGCTTGAT
The DNA here is from genome assembly GCF_022655615.1 of Tachysurus fulvidraco. Classification (NCBI taxonomy): domain Eukaryota; kingdom Metazoa; phylum Chordata; class Actinopteri; order Siluriformes; family Bagridae; genus Tachysurus; species Tachysurus fulvidraco. The sequence continues at coordinate 30,873,962 of NC_062519.1, forward strand.
ATCTGAACACATGCTTCAATAGAAGTGAAGGCATGAGGAGCCTGTATTTTAGAAATGTTTGTGCATATCTCTGTCCTATTCATGACAGTATAAAAGTAAGAAAAGTAAAGAAAGTAAAAAAAAAAATCAAAAAATCAAACATTTAATCAAACACCTCACACCTCCAGGGTTGGGGGTTCGATCCCCGCCTCCCCCTTTTATGTGTGTGGAGTTTGCATGTTCTCCCCGTGCCTCGGGGGTTTCCTCCGGGTACTCTGGTTTCCATCCCCGGTCCAAAGACATGCATGGTAGGCTGATTGGCATCTCAGGAAAATTGTCCGTAGTGTGTGAGTGAATGAGTGTGTGTGTGTGTGTGTGTGTGTGTGTGTGTGTGTGTGTGTGTGTGTGTGTGTGTGTGTGTGTGTGTGTGTGTGTGTGTGCCAGAGGTGGGAAGTAACGGAGTAAAAATACTTCGTTACTGTACTTAAGTAAATTTTTCTGGTATCAGTACTTTACTCCACTATTTATTTTTCGGACAACTTTTTACTTTTACTCATTACATTTTTACACAAATATCTGTACTTTTTACTTCTTACATTTTCAAAACGGACTCGTTACTTTTAGTATTATTTCTTCTCATTGAGCGCTGTTTCCAGCCTATCATCCTATCATTGTGCGGCTTTTTCCCCATGTGACTGGTGTACTGTATTATTTACTGACTATCAGACATATACTAAGGATAGCGGAGCTAACAATGAGCAGCACGCCTACAAAAAGAATGGCTAATGTTAATTCAGAGGGAGTCACCGAAGTTAAAATAACTAACAACGAGGACATTACTGAACACACATGGCCATGTATGAGGGAGATGTTTGAAATAATCGGCGTCAGAAAGGATTCCTGGCGAATGCGTTGCGAATTGTGTCAACCAGGGGCGGTTCTAGCCCTTTTTTAGGGTGTCTCCAGCCCCCCTGTGTGTGATCTCAGCCACCCTAAAACTATAAGTATTATTTTTACTTTCATAAATAAACAATAAAAATTACGTTAAACTGCAGGACATGTCGATGGGAAAGAAAATTATTAATCAGTTTGATCCAAGAGCGATTTGTTTACTTTGCTTTTACGCGCGTGCGTTGTAGTCTTTCAAAAGTGCGTCTTCAGCTGTCTGCTTTATTTGAACGGAGAAGCACAGGTACGCGCAGCGTGCACGCGCAGTCAGAGCTGGAGGCGTTTATCTATAACGTTAATCGGCGGAAAGACGCAAAGACGGCAACCAAAAGCAGTGAAATGTCACTATTCTTATTACCAGAGTCTTCTTGTTTTAAATTCTCACTGAGGGCTAAACCCCCTAAAGATGAAATCCTAGAACCGCCCCTGGTGTACACGAAACACGAAGTGCTTAATTTAATTAACATTAATTTTGTCATTTGTAAAACATCTCAATAATTTTGAGTTGTGTATATATATATATATAAACATGACGTCCAGTTACCAGCATAACACTAAACAGGTAGTAGTATCGACATGTCAGAGCCCATACTTCTTTACTTTAATTTGAGTAAAAGAGTGTAGTCAGTACTTCTACTTTTACTGGAGTCTTTTAAAAAATGAGTATCTGTACTTCTACTTGAGTAAAGGATGTGTGTACTTTTGCCACCTCTGGTGTGTGCCCTGCGATGGGTTGGCACTCCGTCCAGGGTGTATCCTGCCTTGATGCCCAAAGACTCCCTGTGACCCGAGTAGTTCGGATAAGCGGTAGAAAATGAATGAATGAATGAATGAATGAAATACAGAAATATGCAGTATTACAAATTGTAGGTAGGCCTATATATTATGTACAGTCGTGCAGAATGCTCCCTGTGACCCGAGGTAGTTCGGAGAAGGAAGGAAGGACGGAAGGAATAAAAGACTAAACATTTTGAACAAATGACCCCAAACAGACATTATGAATTTTCTGTGGCCATCCTATGTTGTTTTATTTTTTTGCTGTTGTTGTTCCATCTTATCCAGGAGCTTGTTGGAGGTTGACAGACACAGAAATTTGTCCATTTTTTTAGTTAATTTTGTTTACTGTGCGTAAACATTTCAGAAGGTTTATCAGTTCTTTCTCTCTTTAAGCTGTTTCTAAATCACGTGACCTCACATGAAGTTATAACCCCTATTGGATTCTATTCTGAGAAATCCAGTATTGTCTGATCATTTTGCCCACACTTTGTTTTATATATCTGATGTTGTCATTTTTGTTAAATTGTTAACTGGATAGATTGATACATAGGTAACTGACTAATGGAATGAAATTCGACTACTTTCTACTTGGAAATAGATTGATACAGAAATCTGTCCCTGTTAAATCTCAATTCTAGCATGTCCTTGACTTAGTGTGTTAGGTAAGCGACATGGGCACTGAGGTGCTGAGATTCATACAATACGTGCCTGCTGCCAATTAATCTGACAATATGACAAGCAGTACAGCGAACCCAACTGATAGGCTCTTTATTCAATTACACACAGTCACTGATTCAGGGCTAAATGAACCAGAACCAGTGCGTTCTATGTGAAAGGCCATTTGACTCACACGGCCCTTTCATTTCAGCTCATTTCCGTTTTGGTGTAAACTGCAATAACTCTAATTCACTTTATTACTTTATTGTAATTAATTCAACAACACATTTGCCTCATTTATTCAACATACAAATTGTGAACTAAGTTTTATACAGCACAGTCTGGATGAGTAAATGAACTCTTTCATTTATTTGTTTGTTTGTTAGTTTTTTGTTTGAGGTGTCTGTAAGCTCATATACAGTATGTGGAAGAGGGCAGATTGCTGTTCTGTGTTTATGGATTATGATCTATAGCAAGTATAGATTTACAAGGTTGGCTACTGTTAAGTAAACTACAGAGAATGTGGTCTGATATTGCTCCCCAACCCTGCCCGGGTCTGTAAGGAAATCTACTCCATTTCCTGATGCCACAGGGGATTCTGCTTCACTGTCCCAGCCCTGTTCCAGTTTTTTGTTTCTGTACACTGGTAATTGTTTTTGCTTACTTTAATACCAGTCTTTTCCAGCACTGTAAATAAATAGTATTATCTGCATTTGCATCTGTCATCAGCTCCAACGTTCATGATAGATGTTCATTTTTAAGTTTCTTGAATGAGGTTTCACCACAGTGTTTATACCACAGCAGTGTTAAATTCTTCAGTCCAGTAAATCAGATTGTGTTTTTTTTTCAACAACATTTAAGAATAAATTTTAATAACTTTTAAAATAATTAAGAAGAACCTATTCTTTGTTCTTTAAACATCCTTTATTATATAATCATATACTGTGTCACTGAGAAGTAATTTGTGTCACACCACTGAATTTCCTACAACACACCCTGTTGGTCCTTATTTTACAGAGAGCATCTGCATTTGGATCACAGCCATGGCCCAAAAGAATAGTTCTTCCTGTTTTGGTGGTAGTGTTCATGTGGTAAAAAAAAAACCCAACTATCCATTTGATTATTCACATGCCTAAAGTGTATATGTTACTAATATACATGTGTCCTCTGCATCTGGTTTCTGTCATATTGCTGGAATACTTAATATGATATCCAAATCTGTACAGACTCTCCAGTTTGTTTTAGTTGCTCTTGACTCTGATTCCTTTATTAGGAGATTTGGAATTTACTATTATCAACATTATGGGTAGTTTCGCTTTAATTGCAACTCCACATCCTTTCTTCCTTTTTATCTCCTTCTGTGGAAGGAAGGAAAGATGACACATGGAATGGGGGACAAACATATTTATCAAATGCCCTCTGTCACTGATGCAAAATACTTATCTAAGGTCTGTAGTGCTTTATTCTGGTCTGGAGATTCTGTTTTCTGTATTGACCCTGCATAAAATCTGAGCAAGTGATCTTGAAAAGGTAAAAAAATGATTAAAAAAAAAAAAACCTAATCTGTTCTGTAATCTCATTATGGAGATTAGAAATATAAGATCATAAAGCATATTTTTTGTCATATTTACTACTTTTAAGCTTTCACTTCAAGTGAAGTCAAGTCAAGAAGCTTTTATTGTCATTTCAACCATATATAGCTGACGCAGTACACAGTAATATGAAACAATGATTTTCCAGGACAATGGTGCTACATAAAATGGCATAAAAATTCCTAGCCACATACGGTGCAACCTGTGCAACCTAGTGCAACAGTGGGAGACAAAAGACAGTGCAAACAGACAATACACAAAATAGTGCTGATGTCATGACGCGGGGCAGGAAGCGGACCCAAATGCAGGATAGTAACACAAAACAGGGTTTGATAAAGGGGACCACGAGACAGGACAAAGACAACAGTTGATTCCACGCTGCCCTCGGCAACGCGGTACACATTTATACACAAGACAAATCAGATACAATTAGGAGCAGGCGTGGAAACAGGGCAGGGCAGACAAGGACAGGGCAAACACCTGACGAGGAACAATAACAAACATGCACGTGGCCAAAGTCCGGGCTGAATCATAACAGTACCCCCCCTCTGAGGCGTGACTCCCGAAGCGCCTAATCCTTACAAAGTCCGGCAGGTGGGGGGAGCAAGGCACACGGCGAGGCAGGTGGGGGGAGCAAGGCACACGGCGAGGCAGGTGGGGGGAGCAAGGCACACGGCGAGGCAGGTGGGGGAGCAAGACGTCCACAGCCGAGCCGGAGGGCCGAGCGATGTCCACAGCCGAGCTGGAGGGCCGAGCGACGTCCACAGCTGAGCTGGAGGGCCGAGCGACGTCCACAGCCGAGCTGGAGGGCCGAGCGACGTCCACAGCCGAGCTGGAGGGCCGAGCGCTACCCCGATGCACTGCGGCCAGACCCCGCTCTCAGGACCCAGGAAATGGGGAGGGAGGGCAGAGAAAAAAAATAAATAAATAAAAATGCTCCCACGATAAGCCGGTCCATGCTGCTATCCTGCTGGGTCCTGGTGTGGCGGTATCATCTGTCATGACGCGGGGCAGGAAGCGGACCCAAACGCAGGATCGTAACACAAAACAGGGTTTAATAACGGGGACCACGAGACAGGACAAAGACAACAGTTGATTCCGCGCTGCCCTCGGCAACGCGGCTCACATTTATACACAAGATAATCAGATACAATTAGGAGCAGGCGTGGAAACAGGGCAGGGCAGACAAGGACAGGGCAAACACCTGACGAGGAACAATAACAAACATGCACGTGGCCAAAGTCCGGGCTGAATCATAACAGCTGACAAATGTGCATACTGTATATTATAAAGTACATTGTGCAACTAGAGCAATTGTACGCATATTCAAACTTATGTAGAAGCAGCAGTTTGATAAGATATTTAAAAATGTAGCGAGCAAAACAGCAATTGAGTGATTGATTAGTGTAATTCACACAGAGTTGTGTGTGTGGGTGTTTGTTGAGAAGTATGATGACTTGAAGGAAGAAACTATTGCAAAGTCTGGATGTGAGGGCCCAAATGCTATGTTACCTTTTTCCTGATGGCTGAAGAATGTGTGTGAGCGGTGTGTGGGGTCATCCACGATACTGTTGGCTTTGCTGATGGAGGGAAGAGATGCCGATGATCTTCTCAGCTGTCCTCACTATTTGCTGCAGGGACTGGCATTCTGAGATGGTGCAGTTCCCAAACCAGACAGTGATGCAGCTGCTCAGGATGCTCTCAATTGTCCCTCCGTAAAACATGTTCAGGATGAAGGGAGGGAGATGTGCTTTCATCAGCCTTCATAGGAAGTAGAGGTGCTGCTGGGCTTTCTTACTGATGGAGCTGGTGTTGAGTGACAGGGTGAAGTTCTTCGCCAGATGAACCACCCCTTGACACCAGCCCCCACGCCCCATCTCTCCCACCCTGCTTTCCTAATTTCTGATCAGTGGTGTGTTGGTTTATTGGATCATTTTCATGAATTGATGCAATAAAACTAGAAATAAATATAGACAACATGTTGGTATGTTTACAGCCATCAAGAAGTTCTGGACACACATTCCAAAGGAAGTACAGGCAAATTTCCTGAATGACTCTCAACCCAATTTTTTTGTCCTCAGATTTAAGATTTGTGCACGTCATTAAGCAAGTTCCAAACAAAGAAGTAAATGAGGAATGTACATCCGGGAAAAAATGTTTTTAAAAGAGCTCGAAAATATAAACAAAACAAAACATTGAGGCTCTCTGTTGTGTACATGGTATAGCTGACTGTATCAAACAGTCAGTCAATTTTAAGGAAAGAACATTCCTTGGCATGGATCTGTGCCATAGTGCTTGGTATGGTGAATTATGCCAAATCTAAAGGAAAGAAAAATCACAGCTGAGTTACAGCACATTTATCTGCAACATGTCTTGTTTTTCAAATAAAAAATAACACACTTTTAATCCTTTTATGCATAAGTTGTTACTATGGAAACAATAAAGTGCTGCTGTTGCAGAAAAATGCCTAATCAGAATTGAGAATTCAATAGCACTATAGTATAACCTAATAGTTTAAATCTCAACTATCAGTCTTTCTTTTGTAAAGCCATGTTGATAAGCCATCTGTGTAGACATTTCAGAGGAATGTGGTGTGTGTGTGTGTGTGTGTGTGTGTGTGTGTGTGTGTGTGTGTGTGTGTGTGTGTGTGTGTGTGTGTGTGTGTGTGTGTGTGTGTGTGTGTGTGTGTGTGTGTGAGTGAGAGAGAGAGAGAGCAAGAGAGAGAGAGAGAGAGAGAGAGAGAGAGAGAGAGATTGAGAGATTCTGGGAGAGATCCTGTGCATCTCTGGTCATTGATCTCAGTTATTAAATCAGAAATATTCATGACAGCAGTGGAGGGCTTAAAGCTCCTTGCTGCACTTGAGATGTTAAGAATGCGTGGCTTTTTTATGTCCCATTAATTCCTTCCAGAAACGGAAACTCTTTGAAGATGTTCAGTGGCTTGCCTCGAGGGAAAAAGCAGAGCCCTTATAAGGATGTGCTTGAATTTAAAGGACAATGTGCAGCCTATATGTGCAGCTAGCAAATGCTGAACAGGTTAAGATGGCTTCTTCATTTACATAACACACTCATAGGTGAAGCAACTAAATGCCTGTAGCCCTTGAAAAACTCTGGGTAGCTGCCATGGCTGTGGTGAGCTAGAGCTGCTGGGTTTTACTGACATGCCTACTGGAAACATTCCCTTTCTATTTATGAGGCATTTCTGTCACCATAGACACAAGACAAAGTTAATTAGTGTCTCAAATCCAGTTCTGCAAAAGACTGATCAGTCTTAAAGGAATACTTTAGATGAAAATGAAATTTACATAATTTTTCTTCACCTCAGTTGTGGCCTGTATATGATCAGCATCTTTTATTACTTGCAATCTATAGCACAGGAGCTCTGAGACCGGTGTTTATCGTCATGTAAATCACCACAAACTCACCTCCGAGTTGTTTAGATACTTCAGCAGATTTAGTTTAGTATAAATTCTGACAATGATGTATAATTTTTGTATAATAAATTTATGTATAATATCTTGGCTTCACATCATATATTAATCATGAAAAAATTAACAAGAGTATTTCAATTGCAAGCACCGAATTAGTAAATATTAAACCCAGTCATTTCATATTAAAGATTGAGAGAAAAGCAATCAAAAAAAAAATCTAGAAATAAAAACAAATTTTAAAAACAAAAAACTGTCTGCACACATGGCTAATTGTTAGTGAAGACCTGACTGTAAAAGTCTTGCCTGAAGTCTGAGAACACTGAAGAGATTTTTGAAAACTTTTAAATAATTTCTTTAAAACATTCTATTTATTTTCTGTAAGAACTGAATTCCATAGTGCTTTGGACCTCAATGTTTATGTGCTTGTAAAACATGTGTTTCAAATTTAGTCCCCAAATTGCCATTATGATAAGCTTCATTCTCCTGGGAAGGCTTTCCACTAGATTTTGAAGAATGGATATGCATATATGTACCCTATAAGAGTGAGAAAAGAAGAACTTGCTTGTTTGTTTTAGGCACTAACAGTGAATCCTGTTTGATCCTTGTGCAAAGTAGGCACTCCAGTCCATCTTAAAGGTGTTCGGTAGGGTTGAGGTCAGAGCTCTGTGTTGGACACTAAAGTTCTTCAACACCATCCATTTTACATGATATATATATTTACATTATATATACAATGTCGCTGGAATATATTCCTTTCATACCCAAAACATAATCAGATAAGTCCTAAAAGTAAACAAATAAAATGCAATCAAACAAATGAGCCAACAATATTGTACTTCTTTATTTATTTACTGAGAAAAAGGATCCAGCATTACATATCTTTGATTTGCAAAAGTATGTGAACCTTTGATTTCTGTTTGTGGAATCTGTTGTGAGCCCTTGTGCAACAATAACTAAAAAGGTAATAAAGTTCTTGGTAACTTTTTTCAATCCTGCACAACAGGTTAGAAGAATGTTGTTCAATTCCTCAGTACAGAAGAGCTTCAACACTCAGATTTTTGTGGGTGTCCTTATATGAACTGCTTGCTTCAGGTCCTTTTTTTCTTTTGGATTAAGGTCAGGACTTTGACTTAGCCATTGTTAAACATTATCTTTGCTATCATTATCGCTAAACTAAAGTTGTGATAAATGAGGCCCAGTGTTTTTAAAGTTTGTATTGATTTGATAATACTAAACCTACTGAGACAAAATACCCATAGCAATTTGCAGAAGAACTGTAATCAAAGTCTCAAAACAACCAGGTTTTCTTATAGCTTATAGCAATTTCTTATATCTGATATAAGTGATGCAAGTTTAAATATAATGGATTTATTTTTTAGTAGTAATATATTCAATGTAAAAAAATTTTTTATATTTTAGTAATTTCTCCAATTTCAAAAAGTTTTTAATACTTTTTAAAAAAAAAACTTTTAATATTGAATAAGTGGTATTATAATAACAGTATATTTTATCTGTAATTGATTTGAATTGTATTGATTTTATCCGATAATATATTTACTTTTGCTTTCCTCACAGTTGCCTGCATTATTTAAATGTCCATGGTTTTGCATAAGAAACTACATCACTACACATTGCCCATTGGTTGAATGTATGCATTATAACCAATATTAATCGATAAATCCAAATTTTAAAATGAAAGAAAAAGGTGCTAACAGCTTTTGGTGCTAACAGTGAATCCTGTATGAGGTTGTTGAAATGTGACTGTATTACTAGTCACTGCTCATCACAATTACAATACCAAATAATAAATTAACACCAGAGCTATAAAAAAACAAATATATTTAATGTATTTTAATGTGTACATTATCATTATTTTGATTATTTAAATCCCAACAGTATTTTGAGTATTTGAATATAAATATATATTTATAAAACAGTTCTAGTAAATATTTGCGCTTTTTATGACCCTGTTGGCCTTCCATCCAGAGCATTCACGCCTAGTATAAAGGCGTGCTAGAGTTACAATAAGAAGCAACAAAGCCAGCAAACAAATGCTCTCCGGAGGAAGCTTCATCCGCAAGGTAATAATGATCCTGATTTACTTTAGGAGTAGTTTTAACTTCCTTCATTTTGTCGAAACGATTCCTGTTGTATTAAAACTTTGTGGGTTAAAGTTCTGTATAAAACAAAGGCATATTATACATTGCACTAAGTCTGATGTTATACTGTATGAACGTGTACAGTATGGGTGTATATGTGTAAAGGCAAGCATCTAAAATCAGTTGTAAGGGAAAAACAGATGAACTCACATGATTCAATCATTTGATTGTGTGTGACATAGCTTTTAAGTGTTTATCTATACAATTTAATATACTTTCAGTTTAGAAGGTTCCTTTCCTACTGATGTCATCCTGAGTAGTTATTCATACCAGATGGATTTCTTCTAAGTGGAACACTGACTTCTATTTTATTTCTATTCCGTGTTCTTAGTTAATGGGTCAATATGTGGAATGGAAAACTCGTGTAATAGGTTTGTAAGAGTCTAAACCTGGTTTTGAGATATTTTTGTTATACCTGTACATTTAGGGGCCCAAGCACCAAAGTCAACTAAGAGAGAATGTGTTAATAGAAAGCTCTATGGCTCCAAAAATATGATTTGAGAAAATGATTAATAATGTTTATTAAATTAATATACACTGAGAGTGTCAGTGGAATTTAATCTACAGTTAAGTCAAACTAAAGTCTAAGTCAGATTTTTGGATTTGTGACATTCTGACATACAATTCTAGTATAACACACAATAAGAGTGGTATTGTGAGGGGGGATGACCCAATCATAAACATTAGAGATAAAGGTATTTCTCTTTAGCTCCTAAAACAAAAGAGCAACTCCTTCATTTCTCACTCATTATTTTCTGAGGCAAAATTAATTCATATTATATAATGTGAAATCCATAAAAACATTGAAGTACAGTAATGGAGATGCAGACTCAAAGTCCCAGGATGCAATGAGACGGTTCTTCATCTGTTTAGAAAAAGATTTTCTTTTGTTTGTGAGTGAGTTTGGTCTTTGGCTTATTTGTTATGTCTTTATTGTGAGCATGCTGTTTTGACAAACAGATCCATCGTTAAAAGGGACGCCTGGTGCCAAAGTCTGCTCTTGTCCAGTAAACAGTGAATGGGCTTTTAGTCATGTTGCCAGACTTTTACCAAAAAAGGGAAAAAAATCTTGAAAACAAACATTTCACTACAAATAACGGAGTCATAACAAATGGTCCAGTCGCTACAACATTATAAATAATCAGATTTTCCTCTATATTTGCAGTGTGACATTTACTTTTCTAGTTTAGCACTGAAGACACAATGCTACAAACATGACCTGGTCAAGACCTGAATGTGTCTGAGTCTGAGTGTATGTGTATGTCTGATTGAGACAGATGTGCTAAATCAGTATCTGGATGAGTAGGGACTACATCCCATGGAATTTTAATGTAGATCCTGTGGATTGCTGTATTGTGACATTATCTACAATGGATAACTGTAAAAAATTTAAACATTTATTTATTTATTCATTTTAAAATATGTTAAAGATCTCTTAAATTTGCAAGTTTGTGTGATAAAAAATAAATCATTTGAGAACTTTTTTCACCCTCAATGTGAAATTAAACATGTAAAGATGGAAAAGAATTTAAACAAAAACATCTGATAATAACCTAGTAGCATAAATGTGCAACCATTACACTAATGTTCAGTTGAAACACCTTTTGATTTGACTTTTTAATCAATTTGGAATGACAAAGCCAGACCTGAATCCATCTAAAAATCTGGGTCGTGACCTGAAGCTGGCTTTGCAAAGGAGATGCATTTACAATTTGATGGATCTAGAATATTTTTGCAAGAAAACATGAGAGGATTTTGCCTCGTTAATATGTGCCATGTTATTAGATTCTTATCCAAAAAGAATGAGAGTGAAAAAAATTCAAAAGGTCCTTCCACTAAGTATTAGGAAATGCAACAGATGCAACTGGGTTATTGTTCCTTATATTTTCCCTCAAATGTTTCTGATTGCTTTTAATAAAGTGTTGTACATTGTACTTTCACATTGAGGCTGGAAAATGTTCTGACTTGATTTATCTTTTTCATTTCTTTATATCAGAAAAGCCTGCCATATAAAAACCTGTATAGACTTTTTATATCCATGGTAGGTCTGTTTTTATTTTTACAGATCACCTGTGGCCCATGATTTTCTTGCCCTCACACAGCTATATATATATATATATATATATATATATATATATATATATATATATATATATATATATATATATATATATATATATATATATATGAGTTTAGACATCCCTGTGTTAAGTTAATGCAAACCTATGAAGGAAATGCACTATTATAACATATATATAAAACATATTTAAAAGCACCACTATGCTTTAATCCTGTATTACCATCATTCAAGTTAATTTTATTTAAGTCAGAAACAGGTATAAGTGAACTGAGACTTCGGACAACAGCTAACATTTGGGTTTAGTTTCAGTTATACAACAAAGTCATAATATTGGGTTAAGGTTAGCTTGGGTGTTCTTTTTTTTAATAGCCACTATCTTATATTCATAATTGTTGATGTATGATGAATCATATAGTCTGTCACCTTTCTCCAGCTGACTAAAATGTGAATTGCAAGTGTTTTTACAAATACTGTATGTTGAACGTCACTGATGTTTATCTTGCCATTAATGTCGAGAAATGTGTTGATTTTTTATGTTTGTGCAAGTAGCTCATTAGCTCCTTGTAGCATACAATATACTCTCATCCCTGCTCAATAATTCAATTGTTCAATCAGACAATCATGAAACAGCAGAGGAATGTGCTTCAGGTTAATGTTTACATCAAAACATGGAAAAGATATGATGTCAATGACAGTGGCAAGGTTTTTGGTATATCTGGACAGGCTGGTTTCAGTATTTCAGAAACTCTTATCTCCTGGGGATCACCTTCAGACACAGAAAAATGTGTAAGGTTCACAAAGAGAAAACATCCAGAGTAAGCATTGGGTTTGCAGAAGGTCATCTTAGAATGTACAACATATGGAACCTTTAGGTGGATGGGCTACAACAGCCCACTGGACCCCACAGGATTTCACTTATGCCAGCCAAGAACAGGAATCTGAACAGGATGACAGTGCGCACAGGTCACCACGTATGGAATAAAAACACTGTCAATAATAATCGTACGTAATTCAAAGCATTTGTGTGTAAATTTTAATTTTGCGGAGTTGGATCCCAAAATTTACGGCCACGACAGTTTACAGATACGAGATTTTGTGTGTTTGTTCAAATACAACTCCAAAATGTACGACTATGACAGTTTACACACACAACGCTTGTTTTTACAACACCTCTTTTTCACACACGAAAACGGTCTGCGAAACAACTGTCAAAAATACGTCATCACGTTTACAGGCATTACTATCCGAGGGAAGATGAATCGATTCCATGAAGTGTGCAAGCGCCCCGCCCTCTTTTAAACCACTGGCGAAATGGCGGATCAGCAGCCAAGCGCTCACTCATCGTCAGTGTTGTATAAAGTATTAGAAAGCAATACTTGAGTAAAAGTACAAGTATCATACTAGAAAAAACCTTTGGTAGAAGTGAAAGTCACCTTTTAGAATACTACTCAAGTAAAAGTCTTAAAGTATCTGATATTTACTGTACTTAAGTATCAAAAGTCATTTTCTGATATTCAATGTACTTAAGTATTTGAAGTAAAAGTAAAATTTCAGTGATTTTCGGTAGGTATAAGAGCAGGGGCGGTTCTAGGGTTTCAACTTTAGGGGTTTTAGCCCTCAGTGAGAATTTAAAACAAGAAAAGTTTTATATTATATATTATATGACTACATAGTAAGCCAAAAGTTATGGTATTATTAAATGGCAAAAGTGGACACCAAAATTTTATGCGTGATGTAATGATGCCAGTCTTGAATCAAATCAGTTCATGTATGTGTGCATTCTCTACAAACAGTGTGTCCAATGAATGCAGTCATTAAAAAACAAATATTCACAAAGACCAAATTAATAAATGTTATTTTTATTTAGTATTGTATGGATAGTTTGCATTAATATTTTGTTTGTGCTACAACTCTGGTAATAAGAATAGTGAAATTTCACTGCATTTGGTTGCTGTATTTGCAGCTTTCCGATTAACGTTATACATTAACGCCTCCAGCTCTGACTGTGCGTGCACGCTGCGCGTACCTGTGCTTCTCCGTACAGCGTGCAATGCAATCTAGGAGTAGTGATTCACCAAACCTCTCTTATTGCAGTCACACACATTTCTTCTGATTCTATTTTGTAGTAACGAAGATGCTTAGTGGAAATATAACGGAGTAAAAGTATACATTTTATCTAGGAAAGTTGACATAAATTTTAATAGCGAAGTAAAGTACAGATATGTGACATTTCTACTTAAGTACAGTAACGAAGTGTTTTTACTCCTTTACATTACAACACTGCTCATCGTCTCAGGTAAGTTGGTTTTTCCTTCCAAATTCGGACATGTTTAAGGGTTAGATATCACTAATAACAGAGAGGAGTAATATTACAGAGATAGGTTAACTATAGTAAGTAAGATTAGCTCTCAGAGTAAGGTTACATTAGGTGCTTAAAGAATACAGCTGTTTAGGAGGTCATCACTGCAGTCTGTAGCGTGATGAGATAGGCCTACATAAAAGACACACACACACACACACACACACACACACACACACCTCACACCTAGCCATTTCCTGCTGCACTGACTGCCCATTTGACTTGGAGCTTCTTACTTGTGCTAACTGTCCACTGATATTGGACTGGTTCGCCATTTTCTGTTGTCCAACACTTAAGGTGTCGGTCAACATCGACACCAGATTCAGGGCTGAGTGCAAGATGTCACCTAATGGAACCTGATAAACAATAAAATATGACTTTAACACTTAAGCAGTGAACACATATTGTATGACCTGTGTATTCCAGTGCATGTACACAGCTGTTAGTAAGTTAACACTTAAAATTGCTAATTCTTTTATGTAGGCCTATCTCATCACGCTGCAGACTGCAGTGATGACCTCCTAAACAGCTGTATTCTTTAAGCACCTAATGTAACCTTACTCTGAGAGCTAATCTTACTATAGTTAACCTATCTCTGTAATATTACTCCTCTCTGTTATTAGTGATATCTAACCCTTAAACATGTCCGAATTTGGAAGGAAAAACCAACTTACCTGAGACGATGAGCAGTGTTGTAATGTAACGGAGTAAAAACACTTCGTTACTGTACTTAAGTAGAAATGTCACATATCTGTACTTTACTTCGCTATTAAAATTTATGTCAACTTTCCTAGATAAAATGTATACTTTTACTCCGTTATATTTCCACTAAGCATCTTCGTTACTACAAAATAGAATCAGAAGAAATGTGTGTGACTGCAATAAGAGAGGTTTGGTGAATCACTACTCCTAGATTGCATTGCACGCTGTACAGAGAAGCACAGGTACGCGCAGCGTGCACGCACAGTCAGAGCTGGAGGCGTTAATGTATAACATTAATTGGAAAGCTGCAAATACAGCAACCAAAAGCAGTGAAATTTCACTATTCTTATTACCAGAGTTGTAGCACAAACAACATATTAATGCAAACTATCCATACAATACTAAATAAAAATAACATTTATTGATTTGGTCTTTGTGAATATTTGTTTTTTAATGACTGCATTCATTGGACACGCTGTTTGTAGAGAATGCACACATACATGAACTGATTTGATTCAAGACTGGCATCATTACATCACGCATAAAATTTTGGTGTCCACTTTTGCCATTTAATAATACCATAACTTTTGGCTTACTATGTAGTCATATAATATATAATATAAAACTCTTCTTGTTTTAAATTCTCACTGAGGGCTAAAACCCCTAAAGATGAAACCCTAGAACCGCCCCTGCTCTTATACCTACCGAAAATCACTGAAATTTTACTTCAAATACTTAAGTACATTGAATATCAGAAAATGACTTTTGATACTTAAGTACAGTAAATATCAGATACTTTAAGACTTTTACTTGAGTAGTATTCTAAAAGGTGACTTTCACTTCTACCAAAGGTTTTTTCTAGTATGATACTTGTACTTTTACTCAAGTATTGCTTTCTAATACTTTATACAACACTGACGATGAGTGAGCGCTTGGCTGCTGATCCGCCATTTCGCCAGTGGTTTAAAAGAGGGCGGGGCGCTTGCACACTTCGTGGAATCGATTCATCTTCCCTCGGATAGTAATGCCTGTAAACGTGATGACATATTTTTGACAGTTGTTTCGCAGACCTTTTTCGTGTGTGAAAAAGAGGTGTTGTGAAAACAAACGTTGTGTGTGTAAACTGTCATAGTCGTACATTTTGGAGTTGTATTTGAACAAACACACAAAATCTCGTATCTGTAAACTGTCGTGGCCGTAAATTTTGGGATCCAACTCCGCAAAATTAAAATTTACACACAAATGCTTTGAATTACGTACGATTATTATTGACAGTGTTTTTATTCCATAACCACGAACAGGGTAGTTGAAGACTGGAAATACATGAACTAGCCCATCTGCTACCAGCCATGTCTCATTCAAATTCACTAAATTTACAACTTTTTTCAGCATTCTGATGATGTTAGGCTGATTTTATGCATTATGTTGGTGCCAGATAATTGACAGATTGGAGAATTGCATGATATGCATGTGTACTTCCCTAATAAACTGGTCAGTGAATGAATATAGAAGTGTTGACCCACAGATCATGCATAGGCTCAATTTTGATGATTATGTTTTTTGATTAATTTAGAAGATCTGGAGTTAAGCCCACAGGATGACATGATCACACAACCAAAAGGACAATTTTTAAAAAGCATCAAATAAAGCAAGTTGTGCCACCACGATGTCACTCCACCCAAGCAATGAGACTTTAAACCTTTCCTACTGTTTTTCAATAAACAGACCTCCTTTCAGAGTCAACCACACCATCGCTTCGGCCTACTACTCAGGCGTGCTCTGTGTGCTGGGTCTCAGCTCTAATCTGTTCGCCTTTATTGTACTGGTCAAGTCCTTCAAGCAAACACACAGCCGGTCTCGCTCATCCTTTCTTATATTTCTGGGGGGTCTGGTGATTACAGACTTCATGGGCCTGCTGGTCACTGGAGCCATTGTAGTCTCTTTCCACATCACAGGCTTCAAATGGATGGAAATAGATCCTTACTGTCACTTCTGCAACTTCATGGGCATGTCTATGGTGTTCTATGGCCTGTGTCCTCTCCTTTTGAGTGCCACAATGGCCGTGGAACGATTCGTAGGCATCACTTGTCCATTTGCACGCTCCACCAACAAGTCAAAGAGCAGAGTGTATGCCATGGTGGGCAGCGTGTGGGTGATGGCCGGGTGTATCAGCCTCTTGCCTTCACTCGGTCTGGGCAGTTACCACCTCCAGATGCCAGGTTCATGGTGCTTCCTGAACATCAGCTCTTTCCCCCTGGATATGGCCTTCTGCCTGGTGTTCTCACTGGTTGGGCTAACATCTCTGGCTGTGTCCTTCATCCTAAACACAGTAAGCGTGGTCACCTTGCTGAGGGTCTGCTGTGGACAGGACTCCGCTCAGCGTCGGAGAGACCATGAGGTGGAGATGATGGTACAGCTCATCCTTATCATGGTCATTGCATCCATCTGCTGGTATCCACTGCTGGTAAGTGTGTGACTGTGTAAAATGAATGTGTGGTGTATTTTTTTATCTTTGTGGAGTCTAAAGTTTTACTTGCTTTGCATAAGAACTAAAACAGAAAAGGAGAGGAATGTTTATTAACTCTCTAGAGAGAGACAGTCTAGAGATTCATCTAAAATATGACTAAAATATAATTTCCTTTATATAATAAAGGAAGGGATCAGTAAAAAAAAAAAAAAGAGAGAATGTGCTGGATTTCATATAAGCATTTAGACAAAAAATTTGGTGTTCATGGAGATCACATGAATTCAGAAAAATACGCATCTTATTTATGCTTCTGAGTATATGTATATTTATGCATACAAAGGCTATAGCTACGTTATATAAATTGCATGGATTAGTGCACTTTTCTATATGGAGTATACTTTCTAATTTAAATTGCTTATTTTATTATGTTTAAAGCATTTAGCAGATGCCTTTTTCCAGTTATACCTATAGTGCTTTGTGGTGTCTATCCTCATGCTAGTCTACTAGGTCAGGAACTAAGTATACCTACAAGAACATTCTGAAAAAATGGGGTTGAAGAAACAGTCATTTTGTATTATGGTCATTAATATAAAGAATATAAAAAATATAGAAAGCAAGCCAAAATAAATACATAAATTAATCAAACTAAAATTACAAATGAAACTAATAATTTAATTATGACAAAAGAAATGCCACTGTATTAAAGGAGGAGACGCCTCAGCTGACGGAAGGTTTATTGCCCACTTACTGTTATTAAACAGATTAAAATATTTTTATTAGTGCTGAACGATTTAGGGAAAATGTCATATTGCGATTATTGAGGTCAATATTGTGATTGCGATATGCAATTGCGATATAATAAACAAATGGTATCACGAGTCAACTTGCTTGGTTCTCAAGGAAAATGCACAAACAGATTACTGATAATGCTGAAATTTGTATTTCTAAACTCAAACTAGCAACAACAACAAACAAATGCAAAACGTTTTCAAATTAAAATATAAAATAACACATTAATGCTGATTTATGAAAAGCCTAAGATCAAAACTGTAGGTGTACATATATATATAAATTAAATTACCAACTTAATGCAAGTTATACATGGTATTGCACACACTATTATTGATAATATTTGGAGCAATATTACATGTAATTGGTAAACTTGATTTCCTTACATATACATTTGCTTTTAAGCCTAATTATTAATTATGATTATGATGTGATTGTGACAGGGGAAGAAGTTTCAGGTTGGGGGTGCTGAGTTTTTTCTGTCACCACTTTTGAATAAGAAACAATATCAAGGCTATAAAACTTGTCAAAACTCCGCGAATCACGAAAGTATCAGTGAGAAGTTGAGAACACTCGTTTAAACAGTGCATACACTCGAACTTGACTGCACATCACATTTTTTACTTTATTGATACTGCTTTTAATGTAAAGACCGGTCATCGGGACATAAGCTGTCATGTACAATAAAAGCGCCTGTGCCGCGACAGGAAATATCATTTAACACAAAAAGGACTTGCCCTTAGGTTTTTTTGGGGTTTTTTTTTTGAGCAGCGTGTGGACGAATTCTTTCTACTACTATTTTATTTCATGATAACAGACCGCTGCTAAATATAACACACCGTTGCCTTGAAAAACAGAGCGTTGGAATGGACACACAGGATTCTAACCATAGACACGAAGCGCACTATTTTCTTTAGCGGAAGCAATACAATTGTTCAGTAGTTTCGTGTTGCAGCCACAGGCGTATGAGACCTGTAACTTGAGCAACAGCGCGAAGCCGCGATTGATCGCTTGACTGCTGATCCGCCATTTCGGCGGAAATGATTTAAAAGAAGGCGGTGCGCATGCGCACTTCGTGGAATCGATTCATCTTCCCTCGGATAGTAATGCCTGTGAACGTGATGTCGTATTTTTGACAGTTGTTTCACAGACCGTTTTCGTGTGTGAAAAAGAGGTGTTGTGAAAACAAACGTTGTGTGTGTAAACTCTCATAGTCATACATTTTGGAGTTGTATTTGAACAAACACACAAAATCTCGTATCTGTAAACTGTCGTGGCTGTAAATTTTGGGATCCAACTCCGCAAAATTAAAATTTACACACAAATGCTTTGAATTACGTACGATTATTATTGACAGTGTTTTTATACCATACGAACTCGTTCTGAATATTTTAAAGGAGTAACAGCTGATGAAAAAGCAGAGACAATTGTAGACGAAAATGAAGAGAGATTTTATCTTAGTTTTTATTTTATACAAAACATTTGTGTCTCGTCTTTTTTTCGTGAACAATAATGCATGTTAATTTAGTCTTAGTCAGCTTTTCTGGACAGTGGTGCAGTCTTGTCATCGTCTCGTCTTAGTCATGATAAAAAAGGTTGTTGACGAACATATTTCGTCTCGTCTCGTCTGACGAAATTAACACTACATATAACAGAGGTAGCATTTTTTCTGGCCACCAGTTCAGTGTCCGTCTGCTCGGCATCCATCTTCACCCGTTCCGCACTGCACACCGGAAAAAGTCACGACATGACCATACGCGCCACACGTGCCCCTGCCTAAACTGAAACTCACTGGTCTTTTTTTATTAGCAGATAGCGGTGTAGTGTATGAAATAGGCACTTGAACTTTTATGGAATATTATAGATATTACCACGTGCAAAATAAGTGTGTTGTAAAGAGCATGCGTATATGCTGCTAAGTACAAAGAAAATATTTTTTTTCCAAAAGATTTGTAAATCCAGCTGAAATTTATTTTCAGGTCGGCTTACATGCATATTTACACTTTAGTAAAATATTAATGAATGAAATTGATCATTGATAAGAAAATACATTTCAACATTTGCAAAAGTGTTTGCTCCTTCCTTTGGAGATCATGGATATAAATTCAATGTCACGGCCATCCATGTCCACCAGTACAAGAGAGCATCTCTGTGTACTCACATGTTATATGCTCTATCAGCTTATTCATTTGGAAGTGGGTTCATAGCACTTTCCTCCAAGTGTGTTCTACCACTTTGGAAAATATACAGTCTGTGATACAATCAGCTCGCTTCATTGCTTCCACTTCTTCTGGCTGATGAGTGGGAATTGGCCATGGCCAAATTAGGGAGAAAGTCCCAAAAAAAGCAACAATTTAGACTACAAAGAAAAAAAAAAAAAATTCAATTCAATTCAAGTTTATTTGTATAGCGCTTTTTACAATAGACATTGTCTCAATTTAGATTGACTACAACTACAAATATTTATGGGAAAATATCAGGGCTTTATTCCTGAAAGGTTACTTATTCATTTCTGCTTAGTACCCACTGTAGTATCTCCAGTTCACCGTAGGAATATGCAAGTCTGTATTTCAACTGGGAGAAGAGAGTTTTTTTGCAGGATTTTGGTTTTACAGAAAGTTTTATTATATATAACAAGTTTATAAGTTTTATTGTAATATTCAGTGGCATCACTGTTGTAATTTCTTCTACACTATTTTTGGTGGACACATCCTTGATTTGGATCTGTGTATAGAGCAAAATATAATTACAGTATCAGTCAGAAATTTGTATTTGTATCAAATGCTGCCATG
This sequence comes from Tachysurus fulvidraco, assembly GCF_022655615.1. NCBI lineage: Eukaryota > Metazoa > Chordata > Actinopteri > Siluriformes > Bagridae > Tachysurus > Tachysurus fulvidraco. The sequence continues at coordinate 30,894,694 of NC_062519.1, forward strand.
ATGGTGTACACTGTGTGTTTATTAATCATTTAAACTGTATACAAAACAAGGATATTTTATATAAATCACAATGATGGCATTAAATTAAATTTAGCGTGATTTTGGCTCCTTACTTTCTCGTTAAACAGCACACTGTGAGAAGACTGCATTCAGGAAATGTGCTGTGCTCTGGAAGTGCAGCGGCCTAATTATGTTGAATGCTGATAAGCCACCACTGGAAGAATCCTATCCGGTGGTGGACAGCACAGGAAGTAAACCCCTGGATACCGAGCGCTCATGCATCACGTTAAATAGTCGTATGTGCACTTGAAATGTCTATAACTAAGCCCACATTTGAAAATGTTAATCAAATCAACTACAGTCTAGTTAATAGTTCATTCTAAACTAATATATACAAATATATTTCACTAAAGAGCACATACACAACTGTGAGGATAGAGGAGACCTACATATTTTAGTAGGGCTTCTCTGTACACTGCATGTTCATGGTTCATGGTAGTGTTATATTAATCAGCCTACAAATGAACGCCTCATTGTTTTGTTTTCTGCGGTCAATGGCATTTCATGCATTTGGACTGTAACTGCTTAAAATATTTAGTATTCAAAAGCATCTGAATCTTATTCTAGCATTTTACACAGCTGTTGAAAGCTGAAAATGTGAATTCCCTCTTGGGATCTTTTTACTCTATTCATACAGTATGCCCCAATTACAGTAAAAAAATCAGCCTCATCTGTGAGTTTGGATGAATCACAGAATTTTGGTCAAAATAATCACTCATTGTTCACCCCAGGCATCAATGCTGTGTATTAAGGATATTTCTAGGCAATGACCAACCTACTTTTCCTCCCTCTAGTCCTTTCAACTTTTTCTCTGTGTTCAATTCAAGTTTCAATTTCAATTCAAGTTTATTTGTACAGCGCTTTTTACAATGGGCTTTGTCTCAAAGCAGCTTTACAGAACATAAACATAGAACAGAAGGTAAACGTAAGGAAAAATATAGAGAATTAATATAGTAAATAATTCAAGATATATATAGTGCACAGTGTGTATGTATGTATGTATGTATGTATGTATGTATGTATGTATGTATGTATGTATGTACGTACGTATGTATGTATATGCATTTATCCCCAATGAGCAAGTCTTAGGTGACTCAGGCAGCAGTGGCAAGGAAAAACTCCCTTAAATTGGTAAGGAAGAAACCTTCAGAGGAACCGGACTCAAAGGGGACCCATCCTCATATGAGTGATACTAGAGGGTGTGATTACAAATATACAGTCAAACAAAGTGTGTTGTGGATAAAACAGCTGAGGGAACTGAAGTGGTTTGTCTATGACATTTTAGAAAGCTTTGTCATTAGCATTGTGGATAATGAAAACCATCAGGAAATGTGTGTCCCAAGAAGGCCAACACAGTGGAATTTCCTGGAATTGACTAACATTGTTTCCCCGGACAGATTTACATTCTGAAGACTGTTTTATCTGCTGATGCTGTCGACCCATATTTTGTTCTCTTGTGCCTTCGAATGGCCACCGTCAATCAGATATTCGACCCCTGGATTTACATCCTCTGTCAGAAGTCTAGACTGAGGCGAGTAGATTCCAGATGAATCCAGATTAACAACTAGCAATGATTCCTGGTTAACTGACTGAATTGAGATAAAACCAACAGAAGCGAATCAAAATGTCTCCCTTGCTAGCTGCGAGCATATTGGCTAGGCCAGGGGTCTTCATTATTATCCACAGAGGCCCAGTGTATCTGCAGAGAGTTTACTTGATAGTTAACTGGAGACCAATCTGAACTGATTTAACAAGTAAAGACAAGAATGAGAGGTTGGTAGGAATGAAAACCTGCAACCACACCAGTCTATTGTGGGTAATATTGAAGATTGCTGGGCTAAGCTGCAGTGCCTGTCGGCTTTTACTTGAGCTTACATTTCTTAAAATGTTTCTGAAAGCGTCTAAACAATAATACTTTATAACTAATTTTATAACTCATTATGCTTTTAACCTCCATTTCAGCATTGTGTGCACGTGTAAAATTAGACCAGTAATTACAAGTAATTACAAAAAAAGGAAATTATTAAATAAGCACATTAATAATGACCACACTTTTTGACTTGTTTGTCTATGTACTGTTGGTAAATAGACTGCTATCTTACCACAAATGATCTAACAATCACACAAAATATATCTTTAGGGTGAGGATAACACACCCTTAAATTCCATTCCCTGTGTAACATTGCCTTCCAATATATGGCAAAGCCCTGCCATCTAAAATATACATTTTCAGTTGTTTGCAGAAAGTGATGTGGACAATAACAGTCCACTTTGAAACCTTTATATAAAAATGGAAGGCAGTACAGTAATGCAACAGGTTGCATTGCTGCCTCACAGCTCCAGGGTCCTTAGTTCAATCCTGAACCTGGATTACTCTCACATGCTCTCACTGTCTGTGTAGTTTTTCTTCAGGTTCTCATTATGTTTCCACTTGACACGCTGATACAGTAGGACGATTGTCTACCTAAAATTGTGCATAGATGAGAATGCATGTGTCTGAATCCATGATGGCCTTTCAGCTGCTTATTCTGATGGAAAGCATCATATGGCCGTGTGTATAAAAAGCTATTTAAGAGCAACTGAGCTTTAACCTTCAGCCTAAATGTGTTAAACAGTTTCTCATGACTATGAGTGTATCTGTGTTATTTCATGCAGTTGGTACCAGCTGCTGTTGGGAATTACATAACAAGCAGAGCTCAAGGAACATCATATCTCAACCTGAATGAGAGAGTTTAATGGAGACTTAAATGTGCATGAGTGCTTGCTGTAGTGATTTGCATGCATGCATGTGAACTGCTCTGTAGTTGTCCTGCATGATTATACTTAAAGATTCTTTACAAGTGTATTCTCTCTGTAGATCCAATTAATCTATCTCTATCCATTTTTTGATTTTTCTCTATTTCAATGTATGTAGGTGTTTATTACACAGACAGTCTTGTCTACATCAAAGCCAGACATCCCAAAACTGTTGCTCTACATTCGCTTTGCTACCTGGAACCAGATCCTGGACCCCTGGGTCTACATCCTCTTCCGTCGTTCCGTACTGAAGCGGGTCTATACACGCATGGACTGGTCTCGTGGCTCCAGCCTTAGCAGATCTTCAGCCACCTCCATGCACAGACTCACTCGTGCCTCTATAGCACAGCCTGAGAGTCCCACCGTGCAAATAGAGGAACCACAGCGGAAAGATGTTTTATTGTCAAAGCACAGAAATTCTTCTCCTTCTTGAGCAAAACTCAGTTCTTTTGGTTTTTAAAGCTTTAGGAGTAATTTCTGTTTGTGTAAAGTCTGATGTAACATGAGTTTTAAACAGTTCATCCTTCTTTCATGGCTACATGTATTAATATTTAGATCACGTTTGTTAACGCTGCCCTTACCAATAGAGACTTTTAATAGTCTAGTTTAATTTGATTTGTATAGCATCTTTGAATGAGATCCAGATCTTTGATAAGGAAAAATAAATCTGTGAATTGGCATGAGAAAGAAAGCTAGAGAGAAGCCAGTTGTTTTTTTTTAATGTACTCTGTTCTACAGAAACATTTTGTTTTGTTATATATAAATTGATTTGTGATTTTGACATTTCACTTGTGTGTAGATGAACAAAGTACTGGTTGTTGTGATGAGTTTATTTCAACAGGTTTAGCTATAAAATAAACCTGTGTGAAATCAAGGGATAATATCTGGGATAATAGTCTTTTGGGAATGGCAGAATGACATTAGGCAGGATTCAAATTTTTATAGTACATATTAATTTTCCTGCCACTTTAAATATTACAGGTGTAGATAAGTTCCTAGGATAACTTACTTGCTTAAGTAAAAGCAACTATATAAAATAGCTTGGTTTAAAATGCCAAAACGTTGGCAAAATGGATCCTGACAAACTGCATACTTTTATAGTATTTATAATGGAACAACCTTTTCTAATTCAACAGTCAAATCTGATAAACCATATGGATAGACATCTGTTACACTTTACAAGCAAATCAAAATCAATCCATCTGCCAGAAACTCCCAGAACCTGCTTGCTCCCCAGTCTCTGCCAGTCAACTTCACAGAGGTTTACAGGTTTACTAATCACTCTCTCTTGTAGCTCATTAGTGTATGTGCATATATTCACTCAATTCAAGCTGCTTCTGTGCCAAGTGTTGTTTGTGTTTTTTGCCTGCTGTTCTGAGCCTTTTGTTTTGTTGGGTTTATTTCAATATATCTTTTATTTTATACCACGAGATCTTATACACTGGCCAGAATGTGTTGATTTATATTCTCTAACAAATTCCTTTATGAAATAAAATATATACTTTTTTATTGCATTTATTGTAATACATTATTGTTTCTAGTAACAGCTCATTCCTGGAATGGTAGTATGGTGGATATGCAATTAATCTAATGTCAAAGTTTTGTTATTTCAAAAATAAAAACATATACTTATTGATACTTGGATTTCTTCTATACAGAGGCTTTTATTTCCTATTCGCTGATGAAGTCTCCAGGCACAGAATGATTTGTGAGTGCTTTACTAACTTCACAATAGAGAAAAAATAGAAGCTAGTTAGGGAGTATATTTCTTTCTCATATGCACTCTGACAGTGAATGTAGAAAAACCTGCTTTTTGCTTTGATGCGTTTCCAAAATAGGTGTCTTAAGAGATTAAACTTGTACACTGGCAGTTACAAATCTGTATACAGTACACTGTGGGAGTTCAAGTTAAATAATATTGTTTGTGTGTGTGGCATGTATAAACCTGTCCATGATATCCTGTACAAGCTTTGAGAGAAACATTCAGGAATATAGCCTATAAAATACAGCCTGTAAGACTATTATTGTACACATGCAAATAATGAGCAGAATGTTTGAATAGTTGAATTATGTTTAGAAAACCAATCTATACTGAGGACACTAGAAAAGAATATTTTTATTTTTTAATACTTATATTTTACACAAAAAGGTTATATTTTTATTTTGAGAAGCCATATTCTAAATGAGATATAAATGAGTCAACTAAGAGATATTTGTGATTTTTTTTCTGTACTGGAAAAAAAGATCTAACTGGAATAGGCCAAGTCAGAACACTGTGGATCTGGAACACAGACTTTAAAACCTAAAAAGGAAGAATGAATGTAGCTGTCAGCCTTTAAAAGTGTGCACTAGTTTGCCCAGCTGGAACATCTGCATCGCTTTCCGCCCATCAACACAGAGAAGCGTCTCCGGAGTACTAGACACTTCCGGACTGCAGTTCCCACAATTCCCGCACCGGGGCTAATTACACAGCCAGCTGTAGCCAATTTCCCACGCTACTTAAGCGCTCTTGAACTTGACCCCGGTGCGAAGTCTTGATTTGCTTTTGCAGTCAGTCTGAGCGTTTTCCATGTTTGTTTCCTGTTCTGGTTTTTTGACTCTGTTCCTGTCTTTGGTTTCTCGATTGTTTGCTGCCTGTCCTGACCTTTTTGCCTGTTTCCTGTTTACGATTCCTGCCTGTACTACGTTGTTGTGTTTGCCTGCCCTGAACGTGCCTGTTTTGTCTACGATTAATAAAAAGCTGCAAATTGATCATCAGCCTTACGACGCCTCGTTATAGGAGACTTCGCCGCAGAACGATCCAGCAGCCATCCTCCAGCTCGCGACGGAACTCTCCGCCCAGGCCAAGCAGCTCGCCGGCCACCATCAGCAGCTAACTCAGCTTACTGCGCTCACCGGAGAGCTCGCCACGGAGCTACAGAATCTGCGAGGGACCGCCGGGGCGACGAGCAGCGCGCCTCTGCCAGAACCTCTTCCAACTGCCACATATACCACCCCCGCGGTCGCTGGTCCTTTGGCTCACCTTCTCGGACAACTTCAACAGAGACCCCGGGAGGTGTAGAGGCTTCCTGATGCAGTGCTCTCTCTTCGTGGCGCAACAGCCCACTCTCTACCTGACCGAAGCCAGCCTTATCACGTTCGTCTGCACCCTCCTCACCGGCAAGGCACTGGAGTGGGCCACCGCGGTATGGAGAGAGGACGGTACCGCGTTTCCCACCTTTGAGCACTTCCTCGCTCATTTTCGTGCCGTCTTTGATCACTCCACTACTGGAGAGAGCGCAGAGAAGCATCTGCTGGCCATAACCCAGGGAGATCGCACTGCTGCAGACTACGCGCTGGCGTTCCGCACCCTCACCGCGGAAGCAGGCTGGGAGGAGAGACCCCTCAGGTTGATATACCATAAGGGCTTCAACCCGGACCTACAGGCCGAGCTGCCGGGACGAGGGGAGGTGCCTTTCCGAGTTTATGGAGCTCTCCATTCAGATCGATAACCTGATGAGAACCCGTTGATCCCCCGTACGCGCCTTCCATCCTGAGAGCACCGAGCCCATGCAGCTGGATTACACTCACCTCACCCCCGAGGAGAGAACACAATGCATCCTCCGCCAACTCTTCCTATACTGCTGCAAATCCGGGCACATGCTGTCGGCCTGTCCCACCAGGCCACACAGCAAGCGGAACACTCCAGTGAGTCTAAACCTCTTCACTCCCCGATCACTGAACTGTGCCCAAGTTAATGTGTGTTTGGAGGTACGGGGGGAAAAGATTAAACTGGCATCACTCATCGACTCAGGCGCTGCTGGGAACTTTATGTCAGGGGAGTTTGCCAAGGCCAACGACATGCCAGTAACCGAATGTGCTTCTCCATTGGCAGTGGAGGCGATAGATGGCTGGCCCCTTGGAGAGGGAAGCATCAAGTTCGTCACTCGGGACCTCCAGCTACAGGTGGGGTCCCATCATCATGAAGCCATCCACTTCCACATCATCCACTCTCCTCATCACTCAATAATCCTGGGACTGCCATGGCTCAAGCTACACAACCCGGTCATCTCTTGGTCGGAACCGCGGATTTCGAGGTGGAGTAAGAAGTGCGCACAACACGTCCGGCCGGCAAATGGGCCACTCCAACTCAACACCACAGCCACTGCGCCTCCCGCCACCGACATGCCCGGGCCATCCGACGGAATACCTGGACCTCATTCAGCAAGGCCAAGGCCACCGAGCTGCCGCCACACCGACCGTACGACTGTGCCATCGACCTCCTAGACTTATGCAGCACATATAACCTCATCCGCATCAGAGAGGGAGATGAATGGAAAACCGCCTTTTTAACCCAATCCGGCCACTATGAATAATTGGTCATGCCGTTCGGCATTTCTAACAGTCCAGCAGTGTTCCAGTCCTTCGTCAGTGATGTGTTTCGAGACATGCCGCTGGGTAATCATTTACATTGACGACATCTTAATCTACTCTGAAAACCATGGCGGACCAGGTGTGTACGAGTCATACTGAAGCACCTGATCCAGCACCGACTCTACTCCAAGGTGGAGAAGTGCGAGTTTCACCAGACGTTGACAGTCTTCCTGGGCTACATCATTTTGGCAGAGGGGGTGGCCATGGACGACTCGAAGGTGCAGGCAGTACTACAGTGGCCGCAGCCGCAAACCATAAAGGAGCTGCAGTGCTTCCTGGGGTTCGCAAACTTCTACCGCTGTTTTACCCGCGGATTCAGCACCAGCCCGTCTCTCATGGTCAGCAGAAGCGGTCACAACCTTTCAATGTCTGAAGGAAAGTTTCACCTCGGCGCCCATCCTTCATCATCCAGAAAAACCCGATTGTTTATAGTCGAGGTGGATGCCTCCAGCACGGGAATCGGAGCCGTCCTGTCCCAGCACCAAGGCCCAGTGAACAAAATGTTTCCGTGTGCGTACTTCTCACGGAAGCTGTCACCCACGGAGCGCAACTACGACGTCGGGGACCGCAAGTGAAATCGTTACACCTGCATCATTCTTATAGTACCATAGATGAGAACCTGTGATATACTGCATTGTTCAGTATTTATCATTTTTAATAGCATTTAATAGATGTGACATCTTAGACTCCCATCTATATGATTTTTTTGATGCATTGACTTTTATTATGCGGAAGAGTCACACAGTCAAACAGTGATGTGATCAAACTTTTCTACTCCAATTCTGAGAAATGTGAAAGAATATCATATGACATTTTGAAAACTGGATTTATTGAAACAGAATCGTTTTATTCCAGATTTCTGTGCAAATTCTGTCATATTGCAGTATTATTATTATTATTATTATTATTATTATTATTATTATTATTATTATTATCTGAACACATTAAAATCTAAACACATTTAAGGATATTTGTTACACCGAACAAATACATCCCTATGCCATTTTGTAGCTCTGTGTTATTTTATGTAGCACCATGGACCTGGAGAAACAAATCTTGGCATAAACCAGTATATTCAAGTCTTTGTCTAACCAGGCATGACTTTTCCTCTTTAAAGCTTGTGCAGTATTCCAGGCTTTTGTGTGCTTGATGAAACCTTACTGCAGTAATTCGTCATATTTCCTATATACACAATACATAAAATATCTGCACCTGAAAAGAAGACCTTTATTTGTAAGCATATGTTATGTAGTATGAGAGACATAATAGGCCAGATACTCAAAATGAAGAGTCATGTCAAATCTTGCAAATTCAGTTCAGCTCCCATGCAGTGGGAAGAATGGTCAGAATGTAACCTTCTTTGCTCCAGAGTTCTAAATCATCACACATCCTGTAGATTTTTCCCATCACTGATCATCAGCTAGTACTATTTCCAGATGAATACCAATAAACAATAACTGAATTTTTGGAACATGTACGTCATGTTATGACTCGTGAAAAGCCATTTAGAGATCATCAGTTCCAACAGGTTTGAAAAGTTTTACAGTGAACTTATGGTGTAGATCAACTTATTAATAAGTATTAAAATATTACATTAATATTTCAGTATAAAATCAAGTTTATATATTGGGCAAATGTAATTGATCCAGGAGATATTAATCTACATTACAGTACATGCCTTTAAATTAGATCATTATGCTTTGGTCATCTCAGTTTTCAATAAACACAGGACAGCAACAGGAATAGTATTTAAGGATGTAAGGGTGAGAACAAGTCTTGTTTTATTATAATTGGTAATTGATTTTAAACATGGTTTAAAGACCCTGATAAAGTAACAATCATTACATTTCTTTATTTATATACTCATTATTATAATCTCATCCCCCAATAACTGGCTCATATATAAGGTCTTATGACATTTTTTTGTTTGTTTGTTTTAATAAATGGGTTAATGACACTGCACACTTCTGGTCTTTGCACTCAGAGATTTGCTGGGGCAGTGTTAGTGCTGCAGCTAAAGTTCAGGACTGAGTTTAATAATAAACATAAGAAATTGAAGTGATATCTCTTGCTGAATCATGGACAGCCAGTTGCAACCAAGGTTTGCAAAAAAATAATAAAACAGTTACCTCTGTCAGGAGAATACTGTGATAATACCAAAGTCTCAATGAAAGAATACTGGGAAATACAGCCAAGTTGAAGAACTGCTCTAAACTCTGCCATTTTTTACATCCCCTAGAGCTCCCCAGATGTCAAACAGAAAAACATCAGGGAAGGCAAAATCCCCCAGAACAGAGTCAAGAGCCTCCGCGAAATCGCCTGGATTTTGCTTGTCTTTGGCGGCTTCAACAATTGTGGTTGCTACAAAAAAAAAAAAGCAAAGTTTATCTGTTTTAGAATCATAACATGACATTGTATTTTTCTGGAACAAAATGTTATGTTTTCTGAAAGGTACATTAAGCTTAAACGTAGGTAAAATAATTTCAGTTTACAGCTTTGTGTCACAAAAGCATCTGCACTGTATTAGACTGCATGTTTCTATGAGATGTGTGTGATATTGCATTACTTTTTGTCCTCTAGTTCTATTGTTCAGTGTCTAAAGAATTGCAAATAACAAAGATTCTTACACATGCTTCACAGTGTTTGTGCAATAAGATACCATTGAGGGCCTGGTTAAACTCAGAAGAAACTTATCCCACTTTAAAATTAGTTTTCTGAGAATGCTCCTTATTAGACCAAGATTGTGACTTCAGATTTATTGAGAAATACTGTGGAACACAGTGAAATCTGTCCCAACCTCTGAGATCATGACAGCCGCTGTTAAAAGGACGTTAATAGTAGCAATTGTAAACATGAGCCGTGCTTAATGACTAATGAAGACTGTACTGCAAAATGCCACAGCTATATTCCTTGTTATGATTGGAAATGTTTAGACATCTGCTAGTTCTTAAAATAAACTGTTTCATATGGACCACTTCTGGTGAAATCCCTACAATTGTACATCTCATTCTATAATGTACAATAACTAGATAAAATAGATGATTTAGTAATTATAAGAGCTCAACTCCATACGTTTTCCACTATACATTCTCTGAAACTCACACTCACACACCAATCACACACAACAGACAATTCAGAGATGCCAATCAGCATAAAATACATGTTGTTGGACTGGGGAGAAAACTAGAAGAACCCAGAACCCAGAAGAGACCCCTGAAGCACAGAGAAAGCATGCAAACTCCACACACATTAGATGGGAACTGAACCACCAAACTTGGCGGTACGTATAAGGTAAACATGTTCATTACTAAGCCACCATGTCCACAAGTGAAAACTGAAGACAAATTCTATTTTTCATTGCTTCATTTTTGGAACTATTACAGTGAACTAACACCATATTAATAAACACTAGAAACACTACACTACAGTTATTATTACTGTATATCATCTATTTAATCTTGTTCTTGTAAATTATAGAATCGAGATCACCAGAAAAACTATCACCAGCAGTTTAGTAGAAAATATGTTGTATAAATTGCAGAAACCACAAATGTTGCTGGGTTGTAACCTGATTATTGTACTACACATTTTCTAAACTTTTTATGGATATGACTTTAAAAGTCCTTTAGAAATTCAGTCAAGTAACTCATGTCCGCTTGCTGGGTAATTCTAGCAGGAAAGTTAAGTCACTGGGACTACAGTCTCCTCTGGATGTCACATTAGCCTTCTGAAAACATGCTAAAACTTTAGTCTCTCTGGAATATGTTGGATGAAATCATCTGACTATCTAACTCTGGAATGTGTTTTTTATTTATTAATAATGCTCTGAGGCTTGAGTCACACAGGATCAGCTCCTTTAGGAAATCTTTACACAGAATATGACCTTTTTAAGCAAAATCACATCTCACCAAGTTCAGGATCCCGAATACCCATGTAGCTCTCCAGAAGGTCATCAACCTTCTTAATGGCCTTCTCTTCAAACTCACTGGGCTGATGGGAAGTGGAAGAGATATGTGAGAGGAATGACAAATGGCTTTCAGAGTATTTTCACATCACTAGGAATCCCGATCAGTAATTTACCACTTCCTGAACAGTTGCTGTTCCTTTTGAGCGCAGACGGAGAGTTTCTTTCCCACTGACCATTTTGCCCTCACTGGATTTGGGCGCTCGTGTCCTTTGACCAATCATGTCTCGATGGAGATGCACAAACAGACTTGGATCAAATTTCTATGCAATTCTAAGTTTTCTCAAGTATAAAGGAATACAGAATTAACTGATGAACTATTCATACTTATGAGTTAGAATATTACCACATACTCCTTGATCAATAGTTCAAATGCATCATAATGCATTTGTAATAATAATTAAGATAAATCTAAATAAATCATTCTGACATGAAATTCGTGTAATTATATGCTACTCAGAAAATAACAAATTTCTTCACTGGGTTTTTTCACTGGGCCGTTAAGCCACAATTACACAATGCTGTAAAATGTACACAGCCTAATTAAGGACATTTTCATGGTTCAGCTTTCACGTGTGTTTTTATAGCATCTGAAAATATGTGTTTTGTTGTAGTAAATTCTTGATGTAGAACTATGGGCATCACAAGCAACTATATTACTCCTAATTTCTTTTTCTGGAATCGTATATAATTATATATATTTTCTTTTCTTTTTTTAAAAATAACCAACAACCCAAATCTATTGATTCAGTGTTCCACTTTTTCACTTGTTACTCAGTGTTTAACATTCAGTGTTACAACATGGCTACAGAATTCACCTCTGATTGCCTTGCTAATAAAGAATGTTTTCTTAAATTTAATGTAGATTCGATCACAGATCAATATTAGTGCTTCTGATACTGTGTAACTATGGCGACAGACATAAACAAAAATTGTTGTTGGTCTTTTGGCTGCTCAATGTTAGGGGATCACCACAGCAGATCACGTGGTCCACATATTAGATTTATTAGCGTATTACATATTACATATACATATTAGCGCAGGTTTTACATCGGATGTCCTTCCTGACACAACCCTCCCAATTAGTCTGTGCTAGGAACTGGCATTGAGAGTTAAATCTAGGAGTGGCTGGGTAAGCTCCTTGCCTGGAAATCCTGCTGCTGGACCCCCAGGAGGCTGCTAAATAAACACTTTACACTTGCTCATTTTACCCAACTGGTTAACAGTTTTCTACAATTAAGCAACACTGTCAAACTACGGAATGTCACCAGCCAGTCAGAGGAAAGCCCTCTTCTACAAACATGAGCTCACAGCCACAGTTAGCAAGGGTCGCTGTGAGAGAGAGATGAGAGAGATTTTGCGATCACTCTCACCCTGAGGGCTCAGGAAAATAGCATTGTCAGGATTTACACTTATCCCAGATATCCCAGCTGAACACTTCTCTACTGCCCCACTCAGGAACCTATACAGAGAGATTTACAGTGAAACTAAAAAAAAATAAATGCTCTACTGAATTCTGTGTTTATGACATCTAAGGGGGTTACATCTAGTATCTCACACAAAATTAGGGCAGTTGAGAGTGCTTTTTTAAAAAAAAACTTCCAAGACTCCTTATGTGTATAAGGCTTTTGCTCAATGACTGAAGTGAACTCTGTCAATCTTTGTGACTAATAAACAATGTAATGTCTGGTAGGAAACAATGCTGTTTGGTTTAGTATTTTCTCTGTTAAGCCTCCTGAGAAACCCTTAAAACCACTAACGATCACATTAATATTACCAAATCTTGAAGAAATTGAAAAAGCACTTCATATTGAGATGTTATTTGCCTTTGTTAATGTTGTGAGGAACCTATAAGGCCTGTCTCTCTCATTATCAGCCTCTTTAAGGCTTTTAGAGGGGAGCTGACAAAACCACAAGCCCAACTCTTAAACCAGGGAGATACCACAGCCCTCTGCATTCCATGATTGCTAATATATTAATCAATATTTGCTAATATTAATAGATTAATATATTATATTCATTAAAGTGCTTCAGCTTGTTTTAGTATTAGTGCAACTATCTGAGCAGAACCATATAAAATCCATTTTTTTCCCCATCTGGCTTAGCTGTGCTTGCTCTTCTCACTGTAAGATGCTCTTTGTGCATGAGAGAGTGTAATTACATGCATTGTGCCCATGAATGGTAATCCATCATTTTCAAGCATTCTATTAGCTAATGGTATAATGATAATCAAAGGCTCTTCAATTAGTAACAGTAATTTTCTGTGAGAGAGGGAGCAAGGGGAACAGGCATAGTCATTTTCACCGTATGCATATTAACACTAATTCTGCATTTGCTTCACTGCTGCATGATTTTACTGCCAAGAGAAATTAGAGCTGTTCCATCTCAATAGCATTACTGTCTTTAACCCCTGAAATTATAAATGGCCAGATCATAATCATTACTGACTGCTCTTGAACACTTTATGTATCAATATAATTAAAGTAAGGTGCGATTAAAAGCTTATTATCTCACAATTGAGCTAGAAAGATAACGTAACTCCAGCTTAGTATTTTAGAGAGAGCACATTACAATTAGACTGCATTTAGCCATTGTAAGTTTTTTTAACATGTATTTTACCATTCACAAAAGCATGCTAACCTATCTCAGTCAAGATTATCTCATTTATGTGAGGTTTCTTTATTGATAGGCTGCATTTTCAGATTTTAAGCATAGAATTAGAAATAAACAAAATGTGGTTAAGTAGCATTCATGCTAATTGCATAAAAACATTAACAATATTTTTTAAATGATTTGCTTTCATTTTTATTAATAATTGATTTTAAACCTAAAATTTGGGTCATATTGTTGGACATTTAAATTGATTTCATTATCTGTCTATCTTGCGGATTTTAAAACTCTACACATCCCTGGATGCAGGTTATTGTGATGTAAACAAATGAAAGATAAATCATCTCAGATCTTTTCCCACCATTAATGCGATACAGGAACCAACAAAACCAACAAAAATGAAAGGCAAATGGAAACATTTTATGGAGAAAAAAATAAATGAATTTACATTAACCTGGTTGCATACCCTATAATTAATACTTTGTAACCATGCACTTTGCTTGTAATGCTGCACTCTTCATAATGGACTACCAACTTAACCAAAACATTCCCCAGACCTGTCATAATGCTTTTAGTAAATGTTCTGCAATCTCTTTGTAGAACAAAGCTTTAGCAGTCAGATGTTTTCACTGAAAATATTTGTATTTATTTTTCAATTAAATTTTGTTGGTTGCTATGTAACATTGATATGGGAAAAATCTGATATGATGTATCTTGGTTTGCTCAATAACAGGATGTTAATTAATTTACCTTCCTTTAGAAATGACCTTCCTTTTCCTTCTTCCTTTGTAAAATACAGTGTAATGCCATTTGCAGGAAATATCCCTCAAAAATTATTTGTCAAGCTCCCATTTAGGTTCAAATCACAAAGGACTGCAGACAACACAATACTTAACTCTGTGTACGTGAGGGACGCAAGTGTTAGTTTCCTCTCTGGCCCACTTAAAGGTAAGTTTTTACATTGTATGGGCACACCATAATGTGTAGTTTTCTTTCTGTAACTTTTAATTGTAAGTTTTAAGTGTGTCTATTCCTTTGGCCGGTGTGTGTGGGAAAGTTTTTATATCAATTCCAGGAATGTTTGACCCTTTTGACCTTGCAAGTGACATTTAGATTTTACAAAACTAAAAGAACCAACAGGATACCTTTTGGTTTGATAAGTTAGGGTTAACTTGCTGTATTTGTAGCTCAGGGGTAATTAGATGCATTAATTAATTGCATTAATAATTAACTATAAGGACAAAAGGATGCATGTGTGTCGAAACATGGATTTTGTGCTAGTACAGAATCTGACCACATGGGGTTAGTACTTGTGAGACTATATGCGTCTCTAGAGAAAATGAAAGGATTATGAACTTTGCTCGTTATTTATTTATTTGTTTGTTTGTTTGTTTTATTCCGCCTGTAACAATAACCTAACTGAGAATATTTTAAATTGGATCAGGATTATTTTTTTTTTATTAATTACATTAATTTAGTTATTTTACTTTATTTTATTTTACATTTACAGCATTTATCAGAAGCCCTTATCCAAAGCGACTTACATTTTATCTCATTTTTATACAACTTAGCAATTGAGGGTTAAGGGCTTTGCTCAGGGGCCCAGCAGTGACAGCTTGGTAGACGTAGGAATCTAACTCATAACCTTACAATTGGTAGCCCAACACCTTAACCACTAGGCTACCACATCCCCCTGTTTTAAGTTATGTGAACAGCTATCTGTTTGTCTGCTATCATTCAGTCCACCTATATGTCTGTCCTTCTATTTGTTTGTCTCTCCTCCATCCATCCACCTATCTATCTGTTTGTCCTCCATCAATCCTGTCTGTCTGCCTCTTCATTATCTGCTAGTACAGAATATGACCACATGGGAGCAGTGTTTCTCCACCTGCAAACGGATTGGCGCTGAAACTTTGCGTCTCTAGAGAAAATGATTTGGTACTTTATGGATTATATATGTAATTTTGTCATTACATTATTTATTTATTTACTTACTTTTTTTCAGCCTGTAGCAATAATAGTCCTTACTATTTGGGAATATTTTAAATTGGAGCAGGATTATTTTTTTAATTAACTAAATTATTACTATTTAATTAATTTTATTAATAATTATTTTTATTATCTAACTAAAAGATTTATTAAAAAAGAAAAAATGGAAAAGAGTCATGTTTGTTAATAAGTAAAAGCATGGGACTGAATGATAAGAGTAGTGCAACATGGTTATGATGATCACACACACAGGCAAACATACACACACTTGGAGGTAACAGTGACGATACACAGAGGAGATGATGACTCACCGAATGCTTTCTTAGGTCCCACCAGCCTGAGAGTGAATGGCTCTCCTCTCAGCTGCTCCTTCAGCATCTTTGCCACTTCATAATGACGGCATCCCACAATGCTCTGGTCATTGATGGCCTCGATGTGATCACCCACACACACGTTTTTCAGCCGGTCGATAGTGCTGCCCTCTTTTATCCTCTGTCAGGAAAAGCAAGGTTAAATAACTGGACAAAGTCTAATATCTCTCTGTCTGTCTTGCTGGGTGGCTGTCTATCTGTCTGTCCATTTGTCTGTTTGTCGCTACCATTCCAGCTGTCTATATGCCTGTCCTCCTGTCTCTCCTTCCATTTGTTTGTCTCTTTTGCTCTGCCTCTTCCATCCTTCTTAAAATTAACTATTTGTCTGTCTGTCTGTCTGTCTGTCTGTCTGTCTGTCTGTCTGTCTGTCTGTCTGTCTACGTATCTGTATGTGCATCTGTCCTGATATCTGACTGGCTGCTGCTCTACATTCATTCACCTATCCATCCACTGTCCTTCCACCTAATTTTCTGTCTCATATGTATGTCCTTCTATCAGTATGTCCTTCTATCTGTTTGTCTATCTATTAATCTGTCTCACTTTCCTTCATCTATCTACCTAACTCCTTACTTAATGAGGTTAGTGGTAGAAGTAGACATGGCCTTCTCTAGTTGCAGTAACACAGAGGTCAATGAAACGGCCTTACAAAGATCTGTGTGTGTGTCACCTTTATGAAAGCATATCCTGCACCGTTATCAGTGATGGTCAGGCCAAGGGCATCTTCCGTTTTAGTGACCTCCACCTCTTTGGTTTCTCCTCGGACATGAGCGAAGATGAAGTCTTCAAGCCCAATCTGCCCTCCCAGCAGCTTCTGCATGTCCACTTTGTGTGAGTTTAAAGTGCAGAAGAGGATCTGGGTAAACAAGTAGAGATAACAGGGAAAGGTGTGAGAGAGAGAGAGAGAGAGAGAGAGAGAGAGAGAGAGAGAGAGAGAGAGAGAGAGAGAGAGAGAGAGACTAGAGCACTTTAGAGAATGCACTGTGTTCACAACCTACCAAAGTACAGTATTCATTATTACTTTATAATGCATACAGTATACTCCAGATATTGAGAGTAATACTTATATATTATGAATTCTGACAGATGATGGCCATAAAATCCTTTTTATTAGTCTTTATCATTATTAAGACAACATTTTATGTAAACATGTTAATCATTACTTATATTGCTGTGTATATTAATGCACATTCCTACATAGTTAATTAAACTATATATATATATATATATATATATATATATATATATATATATATATATATATATATATATATATATATATGTATTTAATATGTAATAAAATGTATTACTTAATAACATTAAAATTCTCATTTATATATTCGTCCAGGATGTTTCTTATACCTGTTTAGACCATAGGCATATACCTAAGTTTTACATGTAATTGTTACATAATTGTTGCTAAGGTAACAATGTATTTACCCAGAGTTGTATGTTGTATCAAAATGGATATTCATTGAATTAGTAAAGCCTTCTGAAAGATGTTGTTTATTTATTGTTTATGTAAGGAGTCTCCAGTGTCACCAGTGTCACAGGCATGTCTCAGGCAAGACAGATGAGGATAGGTTGGTGAGAAAAGGATCAATTCCTATAACCTAAGTGATAACTTGTCTTGCCGATATTCTACAGTTTTAAATGTAACTGTAACCACATAAAAGCATGTATCATTTATAAATACATTTTTGGCAAATTGAGTATAAGAGCAGTATAATAGCAATATAACACTTTGAAGCGTGATCTAACGATACCACCCCTACATATACCATTCACACTTGCAAATATTCATTTAGAAAGCTGCTTTATAGGTTTAGGAAAGGTTTAGAAAGCTGCTTTATAGGTTTACATTTTTTCAAAGTCAGCTTTAATTGACCACTAAGAGCAGGCTCATTGTCAGCTTCAAATGTCCATTACCATTACTTTCCAATAACAGCACAACACCGTTCAACACTGTCTTGTGGCATACATATTCTATGAACACTTGCACATATTTGTGCATGTCCTGAAAACACTCTGGCATGGGTCTAAACAAGATCACATGGACCTGATGGAGATAAATACATTTCCTGGAGTGGAACCTTTAATTATGAGATAGTTATAAAGGTCTTGTAGATAAGATGTCTTTTCAAGGACATGTGCAGTTTATTGTGTTTTTTTAAGTTAACGGGTTTGTTACATAAGTCTGGACATGAATTATATCAATTGTAAAGATAATGTTATGGGCGATACACAGTATTTCTAAAGGGGTCTGTTTTTAGGACTAAATCACTTAGAGACAAATGTACATTATTATTCACATATATTAAAATGACAGCCTGGCTCAATACATTTAGACTAATAATGATTCATTAGGATCTGACCAGATCCCTCAGTAAGTATTCCTGGATTCAATTATTTTCATAGTTTTAAACAAAATAATATCATATAAATTAGAATGATTTCTATTATCATGCTGTTTGACGTATAGACCGTATAAACCCACACTGACATTATTATTGCTGGTAGAAGGCCTGTATTAGTTTTGGTCCATTATGAATAATACCATATTCCATAGAATATCTTGTTTTTCCCATTGCTATGAAATTTTGGCTTACCTCTGAAGGAGAGATGTTGAAAACCTCTGCAATCTTGGCATACAGCTCTTTTACATTGGTGAAGCCGTGAATGCGGCCTGTAGGACTTCCATGAGCAAGCTGAGTGTGAAATATCAGTTTCGGTCTCTGACACTGTGGAGACGGGGGTGAAGTAGGTAATGGTGGTGCAGAGGGCACCGCACTGCTTTCTTCCTCCCCGGTCGAGCTCTTGGAGTCCTGTGTTTGTGGGCTCATGGCGTCTTCGTCCTGCATCACTCCGTCTTCACCCTTTTCCCCAAAGTCCTCCTGCATGCTGTCTAGCTTAAACACACACACACACACAGCTGTACTGTGCTGCATTGGTCTGATGTTGAATTAGTGATGAGGGTAACTAGGTAACAGGAACAGGTGAGTGCTATTGGCTTTGCTAAGGAGAAACCTGACACCACTTTAGCCAAAGGTCTTATTATTGATATAGGAGACGAGAGCAGGACAACAAACTCGCAACAACCAGACAGGCACCTGAAGAAAACCGAGTGTGACCATCGTTATACTTATTTGGCAGATGAGAAGGTGTTTGTGCCTGGAAGAAAGAAGAAAGAGGCAAGGACAAAAGTGCTGGATAGTGAAAAGAAGAAGAAGCACTTTTCAAAATGGACATAATACACAAAGTTTAATGTTATACAAAGATTTAATATAAGTTAACTAATATAATACAATATAAACTAATATAATACAAAAATTCAAGATTAATATTATACTTAAATTTAAATGTGTTTGTATTTATCCCCAATGAGCAAACCTGAGGTGACTGAGGTGACTGTGGCAAGGTAGAGCTCCCTTAGATGGAAGAGGAAGAAACCTCGAGAGGAACCTGACTCAAAAGGGAACCTCATCCTCATCTGGGTGACTTTTAAAGTATCTTTAATGGTTGAATAAAGGGGAAAGTTGCAATTTACTCCAATTCAGCTTCAAAGTGACAATTCCAGTTTTCCTAAATTCAGCTTCAAGGGGTATGTTTCAGTATATTCCAAATCAGCTTCAATTAGTGATCTGAAATTAATTTCCAGTTAGCTTCATGGGTCATCATAAAAAAAATCACTCAAAATAATCGAGGGCCAGTTTTAATTGCATCCAACGCAGCTTTACAGGTTTAGAAAGTGACTTTACAGGTTTACATTTTTCTCCAAATCAACTTTAATGGGCCATTAACAGGTTCGTTATCAGCTTCAAATGTCCATTTCCAATTTCCTCTAATCCAGGTTGAGGTACAAATTTCAGTTACAGTTCATTGAAATACTAATTACCTCTTTTGAGTAACTAACAATGTTTTTAAAAAATTATCATCATTTGAAAGATATGAACCAATTTTCTCTTGATCATGTTTCTGGATGTTGTGCAATCGCAGGGCAGAGCACAAGACAGACAGACTTTTATACATTTATTACATTTACATTTAAATTTACAGGATTTGGCAGACACCTTTATCCAGAGCGATGTACAAAAGTGCTTGTCTCTATCATTAAAGGCATGAACTCTGGTTCACTAGGCTATAGACCTAAGATACCATGAGCATAAATCACTGTTCAAAGTTTTATTTTTTTATTTTTTTAAATAATACACCCATACAACCAACAGGGAAGAAACTGCTAGTTGAAATGTTTCATGAATAAGTGGTGTCAGAACAGAAAAGAGTCTTGTTGTATACTTACCTCTTACCCGGAGAGATGGTGGGACCAGTCGAGCAGTGCTGGTAGCTCTGAGGGTGCGAGGTGCAGTGCAAGTAGAGCCGATCCTGACCTCCCTGGGACCCTAAGCAAAATTTTGCTAAGGGGCCCTCCTACCTGACCCGTGAGCCATGTAAACCATTTGCCACACATTCACACTTGACACCTCACTACAAACTCCCTCCTTTTAAAAAAGTTTGCTCCTAGTGAATATGCAATAGCATTCATTCATTCATTCATTCATTTTCTACCGCTTATCTGAACTACCTCGGGTCACGGGGAGCCTGTGCCTATCTCAGGCATCATTGGGCATCAAGGCAGGATACACCCTGGACGGAGTGCCAACCCATCGCAGGGCACACACACACTCTCATTCACTCACGCAATCACACACTAGGGACAATTTTCCAGAGATGCCAATCAACCTACCATGCATGTCTTTGGACCGGGGGAGGAAACCGGAGCACCCGGAGGAAACCCCCGAGGCACGGGGAGAACATGCAAACTCCGCACACACAAGGCGGAGGCGGGAATCGAACCCAGACCCTGGAGGTGTGAGGCGAACGTATGCAATAGCAGATATCAGAAATTGTTTTTACAAGTGTAACATGTAATTCCTAATATCAAAAATATGGTTACTAGAAATCACACTAATATTTACATTTTAAGTATTAAAAACTGAATTCTTGATATCAAAAATCGATATCATGTGAATGTATAAAAGCTAAAATGGCTTGCCATACCGTATCACTGTGTTTTATAGTATGTATGAGAGCAATACTTGATCCCTGATGGTTATTATTTACTGACGGATGTACATTCATTGACCTGGCATTATGCCCCTTCCAATGTAAATCCATTGGTTTCCATATTGCATTGACGTTGTTGTAACCTGGATTGAGAGACTATAAACATTGTCATTTAGGAGTGCTATCACGCTACTTTTTGTCCTGGTCCCCACACAGATGTTACTGCTGGAAAGCGTGCATTTCGTGCACGATTGCACGCGCATATGAACGCATGGTCGCACGCGGCGATCGAGCTACCGTTTATAAACACTGTTGCCCTTGGGCGTATATTCATGCAAATGTTCACACAATAAATTGTTGTATGACAGACAGGCCAAGAGATGCACTGGCAGCACTGCACAGCTAATTTAGATAGTCAGATAGAGACTAGAAACAGAATCACATCAACTTAACTTTACTGTTATTTGCTCTTGCTGACATCAAACTTGAAGAGAACACAAGTTTACCTGATTGCTGTTCTCGTGTTTCACTCTCATGTTGTTTCTTTTTTCTCTTTCCTTGGCCAGATGGAAAGCTCCGCTTCATATGGTCATCTACACAGTAAACATTAACACGCGCTGTAAAATGAGGCAGGGGAGGCAGGGCCTTGCGTAATTTGCGGGGCCCTACGCAACCTGCGTAGAGAGCGTATACGGCCGATCGGCTCTGGGTGCAAGAATTGATGACGTCTTCCAAAAGACAATGGAGGGATTGCAGCAGTGGGGTGGTATGCGAGAACTTAGGCAGGCTGAAAACAAGTTGTGCAGCTGCATTTTGGATCATTTGCAGAGGATGAATTGTGTTCATTGGTAGACCTGCCAGCAGTGAGTTAAAGTAGTCCAGCCTTGAGGTGACGAGACCGAACAAGTACCTAAGCAGCCTGTGTGGACGAAAATGGCCAATTCCTTTTAATGTTGTAGAGAAAAACCGACATGAGCGTGTCACATTAGCAACATGCAAAGAAAAGTACAGTTAATTGTGCGTGTTTACCCCAAGATTGCCTGTGACAGCTTGGCTGATCTAGAAGCATGTAGTTTCTCAGAGACATTCAAAAGGGATGTCTCTGTCGAATGTGCTGCTTTAAAGCCAGACTGCTTTACATTTACAGCATTTGGCAGACGCCCTTATATCCAGAGCGACTTTTATCTTTATATCCAGAGTGACATTATCTCATTTTTATACAACTGAGCAATTGAGGGTTAAGGGCTTTGCCCAGGGGTCCAACAGTGGCAGCTTTGTGGACATGGGATTGAACTCAAAACCTTCCGTTTGGTAGCCCAACACCTTAACCACTATGCTACCACATACCCATGATTATAGACAATGCATTCAAGAATTTTTGAAAGAAAAGAGTGATACTGGTCTGTAGTTATTGATGTTTGATGGATCCAGTGCAGGTTTCATCAGGATGGGAATAACCCTTACTTTCTTGAAGGTATTTGGTACATATTTAATGGCACCCCAGTTGGGACTTCGTAAGGGTTAGCATGATCCATGCAACAAGATGTGTGCAAAAATCCTGTTATACATTTACAGAAAATGGCAATGTGTAAGTGCAGCTGTGTTTCTGTGATATACAGTACTGCAAATATTGAAAAAGAGAAAGGAGGTTTATGAAGTGAATAATGTCCACACATCACAAACCTGTGATTTGTGCGGGTCTTAATGTGTAGTTGGGATGGACATTTTGTCATAGTTAATGATGTTATCATGAACCCAGATGACTCAATTACCTCTTGCAGGTTTACTCTCAAGATTCTCTAGATTTACCAGCCTACAGAATAAGGCAAGAGACACTGCCGCTTGACTTAATTTTGTTTGAAGCTTTGTTGTTATTAATGTCAGCCTTCTCCACAGTAATATATGATGACAAGCAACTGGTGAATGTAATTTCATTTGGATCCAGTCAACCGGATTATCTTAGATTTTATTAGAATGTATGACTTTCACTGTTAATCAGAGCATTGTTAACTGATTTTGTCTAGATGATTTATTAAACTCTTCACCTAATGAATTGATTTTATCTCCTGGTTTGACCCTGAACTGATAGACTCTATCCCTGTGGACTGTATCTTCACCTAGTCAGTGATAAATACATAACAAACAGTGCTATAACAAACTGGGAGTTAATTCAGTGTACACAAATATGCTTTTGCATTATTTTTTAATCAGTTATGTGAATTTAATTAAATTTAATAAAACCTACATCAGTTTGTGTGAGCATGTACAGTATATTGCACATTATGGATATGCAAATAATGGATATTAATTAGTTTAATCTATTATTTAGAAAGATATAACTGATGCCTAGTCATTTAAATGTTGCTTTTTGTCTCTTTTTATCAAAAAACTAAAAGATGTTATCACCCAATTCAAAGAAACCTATTCAAGGTGTGCATTCTTCAAAGCTATCAGGACGGTTATCCAGATAGTATGAAAGAAACCTTGGATAACTCTTTATCGCATTTAATAGCCTTGGACACAACTGTAAAGGACACTGAGCCATATAATATGTCTGTAACTGTAATGCGTAATCAGTGATGACCCTTTACTACAACTCCTAATAAAATTCATACACTGAATAGAAAACACATGCAAAGATGTGATTTTTAGCTTTAGAGATTCATATCAGATGCATGTGGTTGTGACTCTAACACAGGTACACAGAATAAAGCAGTCAGGTCCTGATGGCTTAAGTACGTACCAGATGACATATACTAATTTGCATGTACAAGGAAATAATTTGCCATTCGTAAAACTGGGCATGCTGTGTGCGATTTACATAGAAATGTCTGTCCAAAAACCAGACAGATTACTGTATTTTCAGGACCATGGTAGACCCAAAGCTTTTCCCAGGAACACCGGGTGTGGGATGAAAAGTAGGCAATAGCCTTAAATGCTGTTTTGTTTATTTAACATCCTCTGTAGACTTCATTAGAATATCAGCTTGTCTGTCTTTTTCTTTGTGCTTGTTATCAATATTGTATGTGTCTTACACATGTAAACCTTGAATAAATCAGGGCCAATGTGTGTCCAGCTGCCCTATAAAGCTAAATAAGCAACATTTTGTCCAAAATATCCTAAATGTCCTTAATTGATGTCTTCTGTTTGCTTTGATAATTTTTCCCCTAAAGCTTCAATTGCAAATGCAAAAAACAAATAGACTTATTGTTACTCGCACATACTCAATGCCCAACAGAGTGTTGAGACCACTGAAACACTGCAGAACCACAGCTCAGATTTTCATGTATGCTGTATTCATGTTAGAGCCACTCATGTAGCATGGTTGTTCTTTTTCATGATGCTACAGTGACTCCTCTGTTTTTCTAAACTGACTAGATGTGTCTAATCATTATCACCTTCTCTACCTTCTTGTCCTTGTACATATATTTCATATACACCATGCAAAATTGTGTACTTGTTCTCTCAGTTGTTTGTACAAGCTGTGCACGTAGATGTGCATATACTCTGGCTTGGGAATGCAGGATGTACTCTTGGCTTGTCATTTACTTTGTGATGGATGGGGCAGCTTTACAGAAAGTGAATACTCTGCCACAAAACTAGGCCGTTTCTTTTCAATACATTGGAGGGAAAGTTCAGAGTCAGATCCAGAAATATTGGCACTATGGAGAGGATTATGGACATTTCCTGGTAAGTGAATCATGAAAAAAAAATTCTAATCATGATTTTCTGAAACATAAAGATTTAGGTATATATTGGGCATAATTTATTGTAGTAGTGGCAGTCAGCTTCCACGTCAACATGCTTGCAGTTCTAGTTCACTTGTTCTAATATTATAGTTATTATACTGTAGTAGCACCCCATTCACCTGGATTCAGTGTCAGCACTTAGTAATTTCAGGACATATATATATATATATATATGTGTGTGTGTGTGTGTGTGTGTGTGTGTGTGTGTGTGTGTATACGTATATATTCAATTCAATTCAATTCAATTCAAGTTTATTTGTATAGCGCTTTTTACAATAGACATTGTCTCAAAGCAGCTTTACAGAACATAAACACAGAGCAGAAGGTAAACATAATTAATGATAAAGGAATTAACGAATAATAAAAGAAATAAGAATTAACAGAATAAAAATTCTAGATTATTATTAGATATAAATAGTTCACAGTGTGTATGTATTTATTCCCCTATGAGCAAGTCTGAGGTGACTCAGGCAGCAGTGGCAAGGAAAAACTCCCTTAAACGTATATATATATAAATGTAATTCATTATATGAATGTCATTTATGTTGACTCTTCAAAGCAGGAAATAAGTGTGTAGGATGTTGAACACAGCGTGACAATACAAGTATGTGTATCACATGAGTCACAAGACATAGCAAAACATGTGAGGAGAGAAAAACACAAAAACACCGTTATTTAGTCACTGAAATCTCTCGAATCTGACTTACATGCTATTCCCCTCCCAAGTCGCCACGCTTCAGAGTCCCTATAAGGGTATGGGTGGAGCCAGAAGGTGAGAGCTGCAGTCTTATTGGACGTTAATCCTGACATACGATTATTTTTTTAAAACGCGCTTTATTTGATTGGTCAAATCCCTTTGGTACGATTTTGTCTCATTTAATTTGCATACATGAGGGCGGTGTTCCACTCATCCGCCTACATATCCGGTTAAACCCACATTTGTGCTTCATGATTGGTTAGCTGAACGTGGCGGTATCTCTAATTGGACAATGTTCCGCGTGGTGTGAGCTCTAGCCAATTGTGATGCAGAAGGTGGGGTTTGTGTGTAAAGTGACGAGAAGGGGAATGGTTGTACTTGAGTGAATGGCTTAGCGTAAAGGGAGAATCGTTTCAGCACATCTGTGCAGTTGCATCAGAGCGGAGTTAAAACTCTGGAAGGAAAAGGGTGTTAGAATTCCACACCGGTCGGGAGGAAGGATGCTTGAAAATAAAAGAGAGAGACTGAAGACCTTTTTGAGAAAAATCGACGAAAAAGCTATCTTCGGTATCAAGCATTTAATGAAGGAAAGGTGAGTCCGTTAGCTTAAAGCTAATCCGCTAGACTTCAAAGCTTTCACCGGCAAACGCTTCATTCAGTAATGTCCGTTATAAAAAAACAAACATTGCATTGTTTATGTTATTTTATGTTAAATTAACAAATATATCCCACGTATATTACCTGTGAATGTTTTATTTACTGTCTTCAGTGTGTTAATATTTACATCATATATATTTCTATCATCAGCATTAACTTTATTTTATGAATTATTATTATTATTTTGGTTTGTTTGTTTTTTTTAGATAGAAATGACAAAAATGGTCTTTATTTAAACGTTAATTGTTTCCTCATTCCTCACATCCGTTATTTTATTATATTGTAATTACTAGGTGTAATAAATTATTAGAGCTGATGTGTATATATACCTTTAGGGAGTTTATTTAATATTATAATATTTATTTGTATACGTTTTAAAAGTAAAAGTTGGGCATAAAAATATTTTGCTTGTAAACATTATAATCCACCATCTTTAACCTCGCATGGGCGGATCAGCTGATTACAGAGCACTGTGTAAACTCTATAGGAACAATGTTATATAAAACAACTACATATACAAAAGGTCAGCAATCTTTTGCACCCCTCCATCACACTATGAGAATAAATGTGATTTTTAACCATTTTCATGTTTTATTTTCTAAAACTTTTTCACTTCATTTTTATACACTTTAATTTCTCCTTGAATGTGGATGGTTTGTCATGATGGATTCTTTAATGGGTTCTTTCTTTTGTTACAGCCTGACATTTTAACAGGCATGTGTAGAGGTTTTGTATCCATATGTGTGTGTGTGTGTGTGTGTGTGTGTGTGTGTGTGTGTGTGTGTGTGTGTGTGTGTGTGCACCAAAACATGTTGAGAGTTCATGAGCTAGTAGGTTTGTTTCCTGGCTGTAATCTTCTCACCTTGTGGGATTTAAACCACTACATTTGTTTGGCTTGTTTTCAGGTTGTTTTATATTACATGTTGAATGCTCTCTGGTGTTTATTTTAGGCACTGGAAAATGCTTCATTTACAAAAGATCATCATATCATCAACACATTGGTACCATTAATCCACAAGTGAACATTCAGGCCTAGCGCTGTCTGTGTATCAGATATCAGGCTGGGAGATGTAGTGTTTAGTGCGGAGTAATCCGATATCCCCCATTAAAGGTTTCGGGTTCTAATTGAAGCCTGTTGTTGGTTGTGATTTGAGATTGCTGTACTTGTGCAAATGATTGCCCATTCAACAAGCATGACTAAATTGTCTTTTAAAAGACTTCAGATTGTTGTCTTTACTCTAATGATATCAGGCATTGTGTAATTAATTTAATGTTACATCAAAAGTTGTTTGGAACATTTACATTTTTGAACCATCCTTGTTTTACAGAACTTTGTCCAACATTTGTTTGTCAGCTTATTAGACTTCATGCTGTTTGTTTAGGTGTGTTCTCTAACAAACGCTGGAGCCTTCAGCTTGTTTAGAAACTGTTCAGTTGTAAAGGTTTTTTGAGATTATTACCCATCATTTAACACTGTTAAAGATCCAAGTAGAATTCAGGCCAAAAAAAAAAAGTTTTCTCCATGCCATATTATACACAGAAGTTCCTCTAGCAATGTATGTGCAGTTGAAGAAAAAATTCTACATTCTGCTTACATGCTCAGAAAAAGTAGGGCTATTTTTTCTGTGCAATAGCATGATTCCTTCGTGTTTTGCCATTGCCACTAGCGTATTTGTAGCTGTTCCGTTCTGTTTTTTTAATTTTATTTAGATGAGCCTTGTAGCAGCACTGTTGTTTTGAGATTTGAATAAAATATTTCTCACACTGTTAGAACAAGCTAAAGCACATCATATTCTTTCTAAGAAATGTTTTACTTTGTGAATTTTTTATTGTGTCTGATGTCAGAACTGGCAAAGCTGGAACAGATGTATTCATGCTGGAATCATGTGACACTTTAATCTAACTTTGGTTGATTTCTGATGGTAACCAGTTGCAACAGATGTGAATTAGGGATTTCACAGCATCAGATGGGGAATAGGTTTTTTCATTTCTCAAACTATATAAAATCCTTAACTGTGATTGGGGGATTTTTGTTACAGGATTACAAAATGTTTTGCCATGATCATCTCAGTCTCCAGATTGGAAGTGGTTTATTGCTTAGTAAGAGTATTGTTTAAGAGGTATTCACGTGATTGCTGTATTTCGCCTGTAGGATATTTGTTGGTGTCTGTTAGTCTATTTTTAACTGACATGTGTAGGTCAGTTACAGGTGCTGTGCCAAGTGTTCACTTCTTCACAGCCTGTCTGAGCTAATGCCTTTTCCAAAAGAAGTCACAATCCAATCTCCAGTACTCGGAAAAGCAGCTGACGAGGTGTTGGCTTGTGCTGATAGCTTATGCTTTCAATAGTCCTCTGTGGGTGTGTGTGCCGTGGTCTGGGTGTGTGCTGTTGTGATGACATTTTACAGCAGCAAGTGTGTAAAGTTTTTTTTTAAATAACAATTTTAAAGTAATTGAAGATTTGATCAAGTTTTTACTATATACAAATGTTCAAATATTTTACATATTTTTGACAAATGTTTAAAACCTTCTTTCCTCATTTATTTTTAAAGTTAAGAGAGCTACTGTGTTGTGGGCAGTTTATTAGCAAACCTATTTATCATGATGCGGGTCATGTGTAGTAGACATGTCTGCTAGCAGCCCAGCGGTTAGAGACAGAGGTGGAAAGTCAGCCATAATTACATACCACTACCTATTGACACCAAAATTACAGACCTCTGTACGTGTGTGACTTTAAAGGGCTGCATTTAAAGATGCACCTTGCTTCTACCTCTCAAAGACATGTTAATGATTTCTCTCCAGGGTGTCAAGCTTAAGTTCATGAAAGTTTGCTTGCTTTTTAGCCCCAGTAAATTCCACATGAGTCATTCGAGAAGTTTGTCTTTGTCACACTTTCAGTTTTTCTCACACCGCTTCTTTGTGCTGGCCGATTTGGTGAAATACACAATCTCACACCCGACGCCCGTTCCTCTTTTCTTCTACATTAAGACTTTGATATAGTTGTTTGTCTTGTGTCAGAAAACCTAAAATATTTTGCAGACGCATTGTAACAGATATAGATAAAAGTCACAGTATGATGACAGTATATGTGACAGATATCATTATTGAGTCATGATTA
This sequence comes from Tachysurus fulvidraco, assembly GCF_022655615.1. Classification (NCBI taxonomy): domain Eukaryota; kingdom Metazoa; phylum Chordata; class Actinopteri; order Siluriformes; family Bagridae; genus Tachysurus; species Tachysurus fulvidraco. Next base: position 30,924,178 of record NC_062519.1, read on the forward strand.
ATTTCCCTTGACACGAGTAACAGTATTTTTTAAAGGTAATATAATCTAGCAGATCATCCAAGCAAATATTTGACCATTAAACCAAGTAAATAATGTAATTGTTCTTTATGACAAAAATGTACCTGTCAAAAAAAAAAAATAATAATAATTGAATGTGGGGATGTTGTAGCTTAGTGGTCAAGATGTTGGACTACCAATACAAAGGTTGTGAGTTTGAATCCCAGGCCCTTACCCTTCAATTGCTCAGCTGTATAAAATGAGATAAAATCACCCTGGATAAAGAAGCCTGCCTCATGTCGTAAATGTAAACAAATTTTTGTCCACTAACATTGTGCATGTTAGTGTTGGTAAATAAAGAATAGATAAGTATAATATAAGAAGTTTCAATATCCACAATATTCATTTTTCTTAATTACGGTAAGTGTGGCATTAGTGACAGTGTGATTGTCATGCCATGAATTTCTCTATTCTTCCCCACCCTGATTTCTAATCAGCTGCTGCATTTCAGAATCATGTGAGTCTCAGGTGGAAATTCCACTCAGCACTCTGCCAGCTGTGTTAACCATTGGGAAGAAAAGCATCCTCTATGTGGAAAAAGTCAGTCGGAGGAAGTCAGTGTGATAAATCAAGCCACACGACTCCAACGCTGAGACTCACAAGCAGCCCATTGTTGTGTAGCATCTCAGCAATTGGCGTTCAGGCTGATCTGACCACTGCACTGGGTTACAGCACAGTACAGCCCAGCACAGCGCCATTTATTCACTGACTCGTGGCTGAGCTGCAGTGAGAGAAGGATAATGATATGTCTCAATATAATAATCACATTTTTAAAATCATTTTCAAAACAGAACCAACAACTATTTCTTGAAATATCGTTTAGGTTTCAGCTTTAAATTTATTTAACATTTCAATTTATTAAAACATGTTTATTAAAGCAGTCAGTAGCACATGTGATACATCCATAAATATATTTTAATCCAAACTGATGACAGAAAAACTATTCCCAGTCACGAACAGTACTCAGTGTATTGTTCCTGATTTTCTGGCTGTATTCAGTAATATATGTTAAAAAGACACATTATGCAGTGTCTTTAGAAAAACACAGGAAAGGTCATTTTCCTCCTGGACAGACTTGATCTTCAGAGCTGTTTCTTACAAACCCTTGATTGGACAAAAGTGCAGGCTGGTTCAGCGTGTACTGGCTTATACTGGATTTATTTCAGTTTATCTCAGCAGTGACTTGTAATGATAGAGATAATCTTCTGTAGCCTAATTTTCAACTATTAAAATCTTAAGTGGTGTAAACCCACTGGGTCACAACAGAGTGGCACCAATCTGAGGAAACAGTCAGTAACAAGCAGCTTAACACTTTGTGTGAAGAGATGAGGTACAGTAAGTGTGAAGTCGGCAGAGCAACAACTTCAGAGAACAACAACAACAACAGAGGAACGTGCAAAAAGAGGGAACAGGATGAGATTCTATAATGAGATTCATGATTCTAT